>NW_028270159.1:51566112-51866112 GCF_037043375.1 Chiloscyllium plagiosum
CTCCTCCAACAACACATTTTCAGCTCTGATCTCCAGCATCTGCAGTCCTCACTTTCTCCTCAGAGACTTTCTGAGGTCATGGAAGGTGCTACAGAAATGTAATTGGTCATATTGGTCAAGAGATAAACTCATTTTAATCAATACTGCTTTAACATTTTAGAGTCATTCTTACCTTATGAAAACGCACGTAGCATTTGTCTAAGATTCAGACCCTGGGGGGGGGTTGGATTTCAGGAACCGAACACCCTATGACTAGATATGGTTGCTTTCCCTCAATGGATCTTATCTAGGCCACAACCAGCCACACCAGAGGAGCCATGAGACAAGGACCAGGACCACAGCTTTGTCAACTCTACACTCACACGTAGCTGAGAAAGCTTCTCTATTGTATATATGATTTGGAGATACCCACTATTAGATTTCCTCTGCAAGTTTCAAACAGCAACAGAGCTTACAAAGTTGCACGCCTGAATTCACATTCAGTAAGACACAGACAGACAGCATGACGCACACAAAGACACACACGGTGGGCGGGTGGGGAGGGGGGGTAGGGAGTGGGGAGAGCGACAGACAGAGAAGGAGAGAGAGAAGCACACACAGTGGGGGGAAGGGGGGAGAGAGAGCGAGAAAGAGACACACATACACACAGAGGGAGACAGAGAGGGAGAAAAAGAGAGAAGGAGACACACACATACAGATGCACACAGAGGGAGGGGAGAGAGAGAGACACACAAGGAGGGGTGGGAGGGGAGAGACAGAGCGAGAGAGATGGGGAGAGAGAGAGACACACAAGGAGGAGTGGGAGGAGAGAGACAGACAGACAGAGCGAGAGAGAGGGGGAGAGAGAGACACACACAAGGAGGAGTGGGAGGAGAGAGACAGACAGACAGAGCGAGATAGAGAGGGGGAGAGATAGGCACTCAGAGAGAAAAGCACACAGTAATGTTGTTTCTTTTATTCCTCTTCTGTATCCAAGATTTATACCTAGGTATTCGTACCTAAGATGGTGCCATTAAAGGCAGCCATTGTAAAAACTTTTCATTGTACTCTTATACTGGAATACACATAACAAGAAAGGATATTCTATTCTTAAAAGGGCAGTCTCTCCATACCTGGGATCAGCGTTTGACTCTTCTCTGGATTGCCTCCAATACCAGAGAGGTAAAAACAATGACTGCAGATGCTGGAAACCAGATTCTGGATCAGTGGTGCTGGAAGAGCACAGCAATTCAGGCAGCATCCGAGGACAGGCAAAATCGACGTTTCGGGCAAAAGCCCTTCATCAGGAACCTGATGAAGGGCTTTTGCCCGAAACATCGATTTTGCCTGTCCTCGGATGCTGCCTGAATTGCTGTGCTGCCTCCAATACCAGCCTATCTTTCCTTAGGTAAGGAGCCCTAGAATTGTTCACTGCATTCCAGGTATGGTCTGACCAGTGCCTTGCATAGTCTTAGCAAAACTTCCCCATTTTAATAATCCATTCCCTTTGAAATTAAGGCCACATTCCATTAGCCTTCCCTATTACCCACAAAACTTGGATGCTACATTTTAGTGATTCATTAACAAGGACTCAAATCCCTCTGAGCTGCAGGTTTCTGCAGTCTTTCTCCATTTAAATAATAAGAGATCTCTCCCATTCTTCCTGCCAAAGTGCATAACTACACATCTCCCCACAGTTATCTCAGTTCGAGGATGTCTCAACAGGAGTTCCTTAGGGTAGATATTTTTAATTAACCTACTCAGAGATGTATGACATACCTCTGGAATAGGTGGATCTCCTGGTCTGAAGGTGTGGACACTACCACTGCATTACAAGAGCCCTTGTAGCTCTTTGTGACAGTGTCTTAGACCCAAGCATTGCCTGCTGGTTCAATAACTTTCCCTCCATCATAAGGTCAGAAAGAGGGATGTTCACTGATGATTGTACAATGTTCAGCACCATTCATGACTGCTCAGATACTGAAGAAGTCCATTGACCAGAAAGTCAACCACATAAACACACTTGCCACAACAGCAGGTCAGAGGCTGGGAATCCTGCAGTGAGTAACTCACCACCTGACTTCCCAAAGCCTGTCCATCATCTACAAGGCACAAGTCAGGCGTGTGACAGAATACTCCCCACTTGCCCTGGATGGATGCAACTCCAACAATACTAAGAAGCTTGACACCATCCAAAACAAAGCAATCCATTCGGTTGTGTCTTAGAAATACAATCGCTCTACCTTCACTGACACTGAGTCCAAATCCTGGAACTCCCTCACTTATAGCACTGTAGGTGTTCTCACACCTTAAAGACTGCAGCAGATCAACATGGCAGCTCATTGCTACCTTCGCTTGGGGCAACTAGAGATGGTCATAAATACTGGCTCAGTGACACCATGAAGACAGAGAGGATGCTGGGAGATCTCAGACCCACCGTAACTGTGACCATCTTCAAGAAAGATGTTATTGAACTGGAAAGAGTATAGAACAAATTTACAAGGATGTTGCCAGAACTCAATGGTCTGAGTTATAGGGAGAGGCTGGACAAGCTAGGGCTTTTTTTTTCTTGAGAGCGTAGGAGACTGAGGGGGGATCTTATACAAGTGTATGAGATCAGGATAGGCATGGATAGGGTGAATGCACTCAGTCTTTTCCCCAGGATTGTGAAATCGAAGACTAGAGGGCAGGAGTTTAAGGTTAGAGGGGAAAGAATAAAAGGGAACCTGAGGGCAACTTTTTTTTAAACACAGAGGGAATGAGCTGCCAGGGGAAGTGGTTGAAGAGAGTACATTAACAACATTTAAAAGGCATTTGGATGAACACATGGATAGGAAAGGGTTAGAAGGACAAATGTATGGAAATGGGGTTAGCGTTGATGAACATTTTGGTCGGCATGGACCAGTTTGGCCAAAAGTTCTGGCTCCATGCTGTAGGACTCAATGACTCTAAAGCAGACAGGTCCAACTATGGAAATTGCAGAAAGATTTCCCTACTGATCGCCACGGGAAAGGTAATCTGAGAATCTTCCTCAACCGGCTGCTCATAGCGGCTGAAAAGATGCTCCCCGAGTCTCAGCGTGGCTTCCTCCTTCAAGAAGCACATTAGACATGGCTTTCAGAGCATGAAGTGCAGGAAACAGCACCAATCTTTGTACATGGCCTCCTTTGATCTCACAAAGGCCTTTGAATTTGTTGACTATGAGGGATTGTGGAATGTCCTGGTTACCTGCAGAAATTTGTCAGCATTGTCTACCTGCTTCATGATAATATGCAAGCCATGATTCAGCACATGCCCAATATGAGTGCAAACTCTGCTCAAGCAGGGCTTCATCATTACACCAACACTCGTCAGTCTTCCTCAATGCAACACTCCAGCAATTCTCCATGAAGCTCCTCATTAGAGTGGAACTGACTTCCAGGAGAAGTGAAGGGAATCCTTCGAGCCAGATCCAAGTCCCAGCCAGCTTCTGTCATCGAGCTCCATTATGGTCGATGATGCCTGGGTGTGCAGACACCAAGAGGCCGAGCTACAAACCAGGACTGGCACATTGACCAGGACATGAGAGAGAGCGGGCCTCCTACTAAACATCCTGACAACAAAGATTCTCAAACAGCCCACTCCGACTACACAACACCACTCACATCCCTGTTCAGCAGAATCCACTGAGGCGCCCCTGGACAATGTGGATCATTTCCCATACCTCAGGAGAATCCTCTTGGTGCAAGCAGGCAGTGAAATCCAACAGAAACCCCAATGTGCCAGTGCAGCCTTTGCAACAGAGTGCTTGAAATCGGAGACCTCAAACCCAGCACTAAGTTCAGGGTTAGAGTAGCTCCTTCTGTGTCCACCAGAAACATGGTCCGTGCACAACGCTTACCTGGAGTGTAATCCCAGAGAGTGATCATTAGAGCTGCCGTTACAAATTCCTGCAAGTCCACTGGCAGAGTAGGGGTACCAAGGGTGAGTATTCTGTCCCAGAGCAAGATCTTCAGTATTGAAGCACTGGTCAGACATGACCACATTGGTGGGCCACATTGTCCAAATGCCTGACACAGGGCTCCCTAAGAAGTGCTCCACTCTGAGTTCCACATGGTAAACGATCACTAAGATGACAGAGGAATGTTTACGAGGACACCCTAAAAACCTCCCTGAATAAATGCAACATCCCCGTCATGTAGAAATCGCTTGCCCTAGAATGCAGAAACTGAAGAAGCATCCACGAAGGCAATGACCACTTCAAGCATCACAGAGTGCAGCACGTGGAGACCAAGCTCAAGCAGCAGAAACAGTGTATCCAGAGTATCCCAACTCACCCTCCATCTCAAACGCCAGCTCCCCCACCCATGGCAGAGTCTGCAGCTCAAGAAATGGATTATTCAACCACTGCGGGGCCCAACCCAGCTCGAAGTGGGACCTAAGGGATAGTCACAGGAGAGGAAGGGGGAAAAGATACAGGTAATGGACGCTGATCCAGCTAGCGACACCCACATCCCATGTATGATTGGAAAAAACAACAGTGACACGTTTACTGAATTCCTGTCGGAAACAACTTTTCAGAAATGATACCATTACAAAAGAAGCCATTGGTTAGAATGCAGCAGTTAAGATGCACACAGATACTTCCCACAAGCTACAATGTCATGGTGACCAGATTCTCGAACATAGTCACTATTGCCCAGGACACAGGGGATCGCCCCTGCTCTTCAAACATTGTGACCTCGGACCTTTCACTTGTTCCTGGAAGAGGAACGAGGCCTTGGTTTCACATCTCACCTGAAAGTCTGCACCTTTATAACTAATAATTTAACCTTAATAGGGGATTAAAGATTTACTTCCCTGACTGTTATAATCCCATTAAGTATTTCACAGTAATGTGCGTTATTAACATCTCCCATTTGTTAAATTATTTAAGCTTTAGGATATTTCAATTGGAAATATAATAGCAATTAAAACTTATAAAGACTTAATTGATCCAAAAAGGATTAGGAATACTTGCATGAACACTGTGAGAATAAAGGAAATCATATTTTATTCAGATTCTAACCACGGGAAAGTTTAGTAAAGAAGGGGAAAAGTTTCAAGTTCCTGAAGATAATCCTCCCTCCCTTTTGCAAGCAATTTCAAAACCATTATCTGGCTTAAATCTGAGCAAAGAAACAATTCAGAAAGTGGTGCAGATGTTTACGGGCAGAGGGGGTTGTGTCTTAGCTTCAATGTCAGAGAGAGTGAGCTCCAATCTCAGCCTGCACAGGTAGTAGCCCTCAGTTCTATATTAAACAGAACCGATCTTTCCTCAGATTCCCAAAATAGCAGTTAGGCCCAGTTCCCCCTTCCCAAACCTGGGACAAACCACATCAGTCCACTCCCTACCATTCAGACTCTGGGCACTCCTGCTTCAAACACTGCTTCCTCTTCAGACCATCCAGACCCCTACCCTTAAGGACTGAGCCTCTCCCTATCCAACTCCTTCATCTTTATCCACATCCACTACTGGTCCAATGCCGCTTCCTGATCTCACAGACCTAGGTCTGAGCCTAGGTTCCTTCTACCAGATCTAACAGAGTCATAGAGTCATAGAGATGTACAGCACAGAAACACATCCTTTGGTCCAACTCATCCAAGCCAACTTGATATCCCAACCCAATCTAGTCCCATTTGCCAGCACTTGGCCCATATCCCTCTAAACCCTTCCTATTTTAGATACCCATCCAAATGCCTTTTAAATATTGTAACTGTACCAGCCTCCACCACTTCCTCTGGCAGCTCATTCCAAACATGCGCCACCCTCTGTGGAAAAAGGTTACCCCTTAAGTCTCTTTTAAATCTTTCCCCTCCACCCTAAAACTATGCCCTGTAGTTCTGGACTCCCCCACCCCAGGGAAAAGACCTTGTCTATTTATCCTATCCATGCCCCTCATGATTTTATAGATCTCTATATCTCTCAACTCTCCCTGCTGCTGACTGATCAGCTGACTGTAATGGGAGTTGTCTGAAGATGGACATTTGGTGACTCAAATCACTCATTATTTCCTGCAGAGATGCAAAGGGAAAAGATCACTGCCTAAAGCCACAGTACTGAAAATGTGTTGCTGGAAAAAGCGCAGCAGGTCAGGCAGCATCCAAGGAACAGGAGAATCGATGTTTCGGGCATAGGCCCTTCTTCAGGAATGAGGAAAGTGTGTCCAGCAGGCTAAGATAAAAGGTAGGGAGGAGAGACTTGGGGGAGGGGCTTTGGAAATGCGATAGGTGGAGGGAGGTCAAGGTGAGGGTGATAGGCCGGAGTGGGGTGGGGGTGGAGAGGTCAGGAAGATGATTGCAGGTTAGGAAGGCGGTGCTGAGTTCGAGGGATTTGACTGAGACAAGGTGGGGGGAGGGGAAATGAGGAAGCTGGAGAAATCTGAGTTCATCCCTTGTGGTTGGAGGGTTCCCAGGCAGAAGATGAGGCGCTCTTCCTCCAACCGTCGTGTTGCCATGGTCTGGCGATGGAGGAGTCCAAGGACCTGCATGTCCTTGGTGGAGTGGGAAGGGGAGTTAAAGTGTTGGGCTACGGGGTGGTTGGGTTGGTTGGTCCGGGTGTCCCAGAGGTGTTCTCTGAAACGCTCCTCAAGTAGGCGGCCTGTCTCCCCACTATAGAGGAGGCCACATCGGGTGCAGCGGATGCAGTAGATGATGTGTGTGGAGGTGCAGGTGAATTTGTGGCGGATATGGAAGTGTCCCTTGGGGCCATGGAGGGAAGTAAGGGGGGAGGTGTGGGCGCAAGTTTTGCATTTCTTGCGGTTGCAGGGGAAGGTGCCGGGAGTGGAGGTTGGGTTGGTGGGGGGTGTGGACCTGACGAGGGAGTCACGGAGGGAGTGGTCTTTTCGGAACGCTGATAGGGGAGGAGAGGGAAATATATCACTGGTGGTAGGGTCCGTTTGGAGGTGGCGGAAATGACGGCGGATGATACGTTGTACATGGAGGTTGGTGGGGTGGTAGGTGAGGACCAGTGGGGTTCTGTCCTGGTGGCGGTTTGAGGGGCGCGGCTCAAGGGCGGAGGAGCGGGAAGTGGAAGAGATGCGGTGGAGGGCATCTGGAACATGCAGAGACCCTCAGGCTGTTGACCTGATAAGAACTCTGTGTGTGTGTGAATAGGTCCTGCCTGGGCATGTTCCAGAGACAGCAGGAGATCGTCGATGGGGTGGCAGCTTCAGTAACAGCAGCATCGGTGGCATCACGGGCCAACATAGAGTGAGCGAGCCATGAGGAAGGTCCCCCAGTCTCTCTGGTGGCATCGAAAACAAGCAGCTGAGGTCTCTCGGAGAGTGAGATAAGTGGGGATGAAAGACTGTTGAACTTTTAAGCTTATTGCTTTTTTTCTCTAGTTGATACTAAGAAGCACTATAATGTTGACTGTTATCTTATTGCTTTATTTTTCTACTTATTCCATGAAGTTAATGCTTAACTTTTAAAAAATAAACAGATTTCCCCTGCTATCCGAAAGTAAAGCGATCCCCATGAAACCTTTAGTTAGCTAAAATGGCGCAAAATGAAGAAGCAATCACAGTGGTACCACATTTTTCATAAAAGCGAAAATCTTCTTTGGATTTCTTTTGGTTAGCAAAAACAGGTACTAATGCAGGTCTTTTGTAAAAGTGAAGTGTCATAAAGCAAACTTTCAATAAGTGGGGGATACCTGAACTTTGCATATAGGTACGTGTGTACCTAAGATGACATCATGTGTGGTGACATTATACACTTTTCACCGTATTCCTGTACTCGAGTACACGTGACAATGAAAATCTAAATCTGTGAACATTGAGGTTATTGAGGGGACCTCAGACTGGACCTTGTTCATTGCAAATACTCTTACTGTAATGATCAACATGAAATGATTTGATCTTGGGCTGTGTACCCAAAATTACTGCAGGAGGATCAGGGCTCTTAAGAGTGAAACATGTTATTTGTGGTCAAGTTGAATTTGATTACAATTCCTGTAATTTTTAAGTTAAAATATTTCATAAGGTGCTTTTACAAATCTTATGAATAAAGTATGTTTTTGGAAATAAAACAATGACAATGAACAAGGACAAATACTACTGACTAAAGATGGAAAATTCATTAGAGAATAAGATGGATTTTGCCTCCACCTCATTGACCTGGCCATGTATAATCAAACAGGCAGCAAACAGTTGTAAAACAGTCTCTCAGAGTTCAGAATATCACTCACACATCACATTGGCACATAACAATCGCGTACCCAGACTCTTAAAAGACCAGAGAGGAGTTAATAACTAAAGGTAAATATGATGGATTGGACCAAACATTCAGAAATCTTTATGCTTTGATGGGATGAGGGTCTCACTGGAATTTGTGGCTCACCCCTAATTACCCTTAATAGAAGCAGCTTGATATGGGCCACTTCAGGGGGCAGTTAAGAGTTAACCATATTGCTGTGGGTCTGGAGTCACATATAGTGATCCAGACAATGGATGGCACTAGCCCAATGACATACACACTGCACCACAGCCTATCCATCTCTCACTCATGGTTTATTTTTTGGATAGTAAGGGTTCCTCAAAATCACAATAAGATGAAATGGAAGCATTGAGACACACTTAACCTTTTGAAACATGAGGCAATTGCTGAGTGGAAGAGATACAAATGGGCAAATTGTCTAAAATCAGTGCACCAGGTTATTTTCAGCAATAATGGCTAAGTTTACCAAGAACAGAACCATGAGGACATTTATGTTATTTAGTAAATTCTGGGAATCAGCATTAGTCTCATTTGTTGAGTTTAAAGTGATTAATCTACCACTGAGTCTGTCGAGAAGACACTCCTTAGTTATCATACAACACCAGATTACAGTCCAACAAGTTTAATTGGAAGCACTAGCTTTCAAAGCACTGCCCCTTCATCACATGGTTGTGGAGTATGAGATAATAAGACACAGAATTTATAGCAAAATTTTACAGTGTGATGCAACTGAAATTATATATTGAAAAGACTTGGATTGTTTGTTAAGTCTCTCATCTTTTAGAATAATCATGTTGGTTTCAGTTCTTTCATTTGTAAATCCCAGAACTCTTTTTTTAAAAGTTACTTTCTCAAGTGAACTTTACAATAGGTGCCATGTCGGCCCAGATAACGCATTGAAGGTGTGACATGCCCTGTGTGAGACTATCTGAGCCACAATAGTCAGACTGATTATAATCTAAAAAAAAGGATTTACAGAATCTTACATGGATTCAAGCAGTTTTTGAGCGAAGTAAAGCATAATTCTGCAATGGGGATGGTCTCAACTGGGACCTTGGACTCATGTCACTCTACAGGTGGCCTCAAAGTCTCACAGACTCTCAGTCTCACAATCACTCATTCCACATAGACATCCACATGTACACACACATGTTTGAGGGGTGAATTTGTACTTGCAGAATTACAATTTATTTTGCTCAAAAACTGCATGAATCCATGCAAGAATCTGAAAATCCCTTTTTTAGATTAGAACCAGTCTGAACATTGAGGCACAGACGGCCTCACACAGGGTACGTCACACCTTCAATGCATTATCTGGGCATGACATGGCACCTATTGTTAAAGTTCACTTGAGAAAGTGACTTTTAAAAAACAGTTCTGGGAATTACATATGAAAGAACTGAAACCAACATGGTCATTCTAAAAGATGAGGGACTTAACAAACAATCCAGGTCTTTTTCAATATATAACTTCAGTTATATCACACTGTAAACTTTCACTATAAATTCTGGGTCTTACAATCTTATGTTCCACAACCACCTGATGAAGGAGCAGCGCTCCGAAAACGAATGCTTCCAAATAAACCTGTTGGACTATAACCTGGTGTTGTGTGATTTTTAACTTTGTACACCCCAGTCCAACACTGGCACCTCCAAATCATCACTCCTTAGTCATGTGCAGGAATATTTGTCTCTCTGCATGGCTACGTAAAGGGTTTCTGCTGAGTCCTAAACCAGTATAACCAGGACCACATTTGTCATGGTCTGCAATTGTATAAAGCCTGCAATTTCACAGATGGGGTTTGTCACAAGAAGCAAACTTGTTTGTTAATTCTCATGTTTCTCTTTCCTTGATCCAAAGGAATTCTGTTGGGAGATCTTGTTCAGGAAGGCTGTTATAAATGGTGGATTGAAATGGACGGTGAGCAGTTGGCAGGTTGAACAAAGTAGTTAAGTAAAAGGATGGTTTTCACCAGTTGGGGGATTTTGTCAGTCACGGGTGTGTAAGAAAGTGATGTTTGGAGCACAGGATACCAGTGGAGGGGTGCTGAGCTGACAGTTACAGTAATGGTGCATGTGGAGCAAGTAAGGTGAAGGAAAACAGAGAGACGTGCACAGTCCTTGGTGGCAGAGTCTGATAGGAAATGATGGATGCATATTAAAAGGCCATGAACAAACTGAAAAGAAAAATACATCAACTGGAAACAATGAGAAAATAATGTTAATCTCTGGAAAATTCAGGAAACACTGCAAGTAGTTTACTGACAGCTTTCTCTTGGAGATGGTCACGTCACTTGTCTTTACTAACCATCTCTTATAACCTGACTACAATCCAAAGTATTTTAGCCACGCAACTGCAGATGGCAAACATGTCTAACCCCACCCAGTATTCTGATAAGATAATGTGGACTCAAGAACAGCTTCTAACTGAGGTCACACTTGATGCGATCTCAGGATACTGGTATGGGGAAGTGTGATAGGCTCTGTGAAGCAAGGTAGCACACACAGTGGGGGAAGCTGACATGAAGAAGGGGCCTGAATAGTGCTCCGAAATGTTGACAATGCCTCTGCATTTGAGTGTGCCATCTAACCACTTAAGCATATGACTCCTCTGACTGTGTGTCTGTGAGCACATCAACAAACTTAAAGGGCCCACTTGTGCAGGACCCTTCAGGCAGCTGTGCAGCAGCATGGCATAAAGCACTGCTTCCCAAACTTATTCCCACTGCCACACCATTTCAATAGTCTGAAACTGTCAGGAGCCCTTGGTTTGGAAATGGGAATTGCAGAGGGAGGGGTGGGATGGAGAAGATTGAAAGGAGCAGGGAGCAGGGTCGAGAGGAGTGATACGCAGTGGGACAGAGATCCCCCATGCAGACCCGGAGCTCACAGCACTCCAGCTTCAGCTAGTGTTCCCACTCGAGCTCCTGAAACCCTCTTTGGGAAACCCCGACTGAGTAGGTAATGTCGATAGCAAGGACTACACCATACGGTTCACTTCGATCATGACGATGAGAATGTATACGTACTGTTAGGCTTATACTGGATCATTAGTGATTTTGAGCCTTAACTTAAGGCACTGTCTTGTGCTTCTTTAAAAGAATAGGTAAGTTATTGGGTGGTTAGCACTGCTGCCTCACAGTGCCCAGGACCCAGGTATGATTCCAGCATCAGGTGGAGTTTGCACATTCTTCCCGTGTCTGTGTGGGTTTCCTCCGGGTGCTCCAGTTTCCTCCCACAGTCCAAAGATGTTCAGGTCAGGTGAATTGGCCATGCTAAATTGTCCGTAGTGTTCAGGGATGTGGAGGTTAGGTGCATTAGTCAGGGGAAATGTAGAGTGATAGGGTTTGGGTAGGTTACTCTTCGGAAGGTCAGTGTGGACTTGTTGGGTCAAGTGGCCTGTTTCCACATGGTAGTGATTCTATTAAATCACATTAGTTAATGCTAAAATGCATATAAATACACTACTGTCCCAAAGGAATGGTAATTAAAGTTGAAATAGAAATCTAATTTGAAATTCCAAAACTCTGGCTTAGCTCCGTTGACCTGACACTGAAATTGGGCTAATTGAGGTTCAGGGAGGAAAAAAAATATTCAGAATTACGCAGGAGTACTGGATGGATGATTTATCAATAAGGTAATAAGGTCATAAGAAACTGGAAAAGGGGCAGGCCATTCAGCCCATCAAGCCTGCTCTGCCATTCAGTAGGGTGGTCGCCAGTCCAATTCTGGCCCGAGCTCCACTTTCTTGCCTGTTTCCTTTGACCCTTCACTTCTGTCTAACTCAGCCTTGAACAGATTAATGACCAGGCCCCACTGCTCATAGTGAACGAAAATTCCAAAATTCTCGTTTTGAATGAGATCCCCCTCACCTCCACCTAAAATAAGGAACACCCCTTTTAAAAGTTCTCAAAAACAAGCGTAAACATCTTCTCAGCAAATGTCATCAAGCCCCTCGGAATCTGAATTGTTTCAATAAATGTGGTAGAATACAACGGTCTCAGAAGAGTTAATTTTCATCTCTACATTAAGCTACACTCAATCTAATGATGTCACACTAACTTGGGTGACGATCAGGAAGAACATCTGGAGAGCTGGTCAGTGTGGGACCTAGATCATTCATCTTGGTGTAATCCTATTAGCAACATCTAATGAATCAATGTAACTGCTACCATGCAGTACAACTACATCTTGTTAAGACAACAGTCTCTCCTTGTTAGGAATCAGTGATGGTTGATCATCTGCTAAACTAGCAAGGCCCTTAGGATCAGTAAAGGGGACTGGGGACAACATCTTACTTCCCATAAACACCACATGGTGGTCAGTGGTGGGAATGTATGATTAATATCGCAAGGTAGAAAGGGGAGGAAAAGCAGGACACCTCCATTTTGCCTGAAGACAAGAAGCCTACATCTTGACTGCAAAAATGTAGGAAAACCAACAAGTTAGGACAGAAATACAGCATTGACAGAACTTAAAGCTTTAAAAGAAAGAAGACAGCTTTGCTGTATTGCACATTTCAAAGCTTTAAGACATGGAAAATGAAGCAGCTTTTTATTTTTAGTAATAAAAGTTCTTAAGGGAAAGAGATTACAACAGCATTGAGGTACTACAGAATTTAAAAACTTTAAAACAGAAAGAATAAATAATCACATTAAGATGACATTGTAGGAGAAGTAATGCTCCCTATATGTCTTAATATCAGAGGTGGACCCAACAGAATATAGGAATGGACATTTTAGAGAAAACAGCTAAAGAGACACAATAGCTTCAAACTTTAATATCAAATCATAAGTAGATCAAGGAAACACACTATTGTATTCACTAGAACCTGTCATTGATGTTGGGAATCACTAAAACATAAAAGACAAATACTTCTGGAAATCAAGCTTTTGACAATTTAATCCAAGAACCAAAAATTCTTCAAACAACAAGATTTAATCAAAGAATTCAGCATGCAGGGAAATCTATAGATAAATCCATTAACAAGCTCTACATATTAATGGAAAATTATGATTATGAAGCTCTGAAATCAGAAATCAATAGTTCCAACAGCAGTTGTCTCTCTTAGGAACAATTCTTGCCAGAATTAATTCAGTCTAAATGAAGATTTCACTTTAGCAATTCCAGATTGTTGCGAAAGCCAATACCAGGAAGGCTCACAGCTAAATCCTGACAGAATAATAGTATCAGAGATGATGAAAGGAGCCTATCCACTCTATGAGGTTTATACACTCTCTAAAGAGACAATTACACAACAAGGGAACACAAATAGTAGGCCAAACAGCAGATACTAAGATTCAGCGTTAGTTCTGTGGAATATAAAAACCCCAAAATCACAAGCAGTGTCTAACCATTACAAAAAATAGTATATGTGTAAAACTACAAATCATTTCCAGAGGCTGTGTAGAAGTAGGACACAGTTTCAAAGTAGCAGAAAGTCTAATGACTACAGAGTCAAAAATGTCAATGTGTAGAACATCTGGCATCAGAAAAGATACCCAATACATTCAGAGGGAAACTGGAGCTCGACAGAAGCGGTTTGCTAAATAGACATCTCATTAACTTTAAAACTTGTACAGGGATGAGTGCTGAATATCATTGCTGAAGAAACAAAAGTTATAGTGAAGAGATGGAACTGCATTATCCAGATGCCATAACTCTCAAGATTAAAAGGTATGCTATAAGCAAATCTACAACAAAGAATATAAGGAAGTTGAGAACATGCACTTGGTTTACAATCAACATTTCTCACTTTCAAGTCCACAGGTCTTGAACTCAACATCCTTAAGGTACCAGGTTGTTTCGATTAGTTCTAAGAGGCAACAAACATATCAAGAATAACCAAGTTATACCATGCCTGACAGAACCCTAACTGTGTGTCCCTGAGCAGGCTATCGCTGAGGAGATGCTGCTTGATTGCACTGTTGATTACACCTTCCATCACTTAGGAAGGGTTGGGAGGGATATGGGCCCGGAGCTGGCAGGTGGGACTAGATTGGGTTGGGATATCTGGTCAGCACACTGAAGAGGACATGAGATAGCTTCGGCAAATAGAGTTAAGGAGAATCCAAAGGGGTTTTACAAATACATTACGGACAAAAGGGTAACTAGGGAGAGAATAGGGCCCCTCAATGATCAGCAAGGTGGCTTTTGTGTGGAGCTGCAGAAAATGGGGGAGATACTAAACGCGTATTTTGCATCAGTGTTTACTGTGGAAAAGGATATGGAAGATATAGACGGTGATATCTTGAAAAATGTCCATATTACAGAGGAGGACATGCTGGGTGTCTTGAAATGCATAAAGGTGTATAATATGCCAGGACTTGACCCTCAAACTCTGTGGGAAGCTAGAGAAGTGATTACTGGGCCCCTTGCTGAGATATTGGTATCATCGATAGTTACGGGTAAGGTGCCGGAAGACTGGAGGTTGGCTAACGTGGTGCCACTCTTTAAGAAACTTGGTAAGGACAAGCCAGGGAACTATAGACCGGTGAGCCTGACCTCAGTGGTGGGCAGGTTGCTGGAGGGAATCCTGAGGGACAGGATGCACATGTATTTGGAAAGGCAGGGACTGATTAGGGATAGTCAACATGGCTTTGTGCGTGGGAAATCACATCTCACAAACTTGATTGAGTTTTTTGAAGAAGTAACAAAGAGGATTGATGAGGGCAGAGCAGTAGATGTGATCTATATGGACGTCAGTAAGACGTTTGACAAGGTTCCCCATGGGAGACTGATTAGCAAGGTTAAATCTCACGAATACAGGGGAACTAGCCATTTGGATACAGAACTGAATCAAAGGTAGAAGACACAGGGTGGTGGTGGAGGGTTGTTTTTCAGACTGGAGGCCGCTGACTAGTGGACTGCCATAAGGATCGGTGCTGGGTCCACTACTTTTCATCACTTATATAAATAATTTGGATGGGAGCATAAGAGGTACAGTTAGTAAGTTTGCAGATGACACCAAAATTGGAGGTGTAGTGGACAGCGAAGAGGGTTACCTCAAATTACAACAGGATCTTGATCAGATGGGCCAATGGGTTGAGAAGTGGCAGATGGAGTTTAATTTAGATAAATGTGAGGTGCTGCATTTTTGGAAAGCAAATCTTAGCAGGACTTATACACTTAATGGTAAGGTCCTAGGGATGTTGCTGAACAAAGAGACCTTTGAGTGCAGGTTCATAGCTCCTTGAAAGTGGAGTCGCAAGTAGATAGGATAGTGAAGAAGGCGTTTGGTATGCTTTCCTTTATTGGTCAGAGTACTGAGTACAGGAGTTGGGAGGTCATGTTGCGGCTGTACAGGACATTGGTTAGGCCAGTGTTGGAATATTGCATGCAAATCTGGCCTCCTTCCTATCGGAAAGATGTTGTGAAACTTGAAAGGGTTCAGAAAAGATTTACAAGGATGTTGCCAGGGTTGGAGGATTTGAGCTACAGGGAGAGGCTGAATAGGCTAGGGTGTGTTCCCTGGAGCGTCGGACGCTGAGGGGTGACCTTATAGAGGTTTATAAAATTATGAGGGGCATGGATCGGATAAATAGACAAAGTCTCTTCCCTGGGGTGGGGGAGTCCAGAACTAGAGGGCATAGGTTTAGGGTCAGAGGGGAAAGATTTGGGCGGCACGGTGGCACAGTGGTTAGCACTGCTGCCTCACAGCGCCAGAGACCCGGGTTCAATTCCCGACTCAGGCGACTGACTGTGTGGAGTTTGCACATTCTCCCCGTGTCTGCGTGGGTTTCCTCCGGGTGCTCCGGTTTCCTCCCACAGTCCAAAGATGTGCGGGTCAGGTGAATTGGCCATGCTAAATTGCCCATAGTGTTAGGTTAAAGGGGTAAATGTAGGGGTATGGGTGGGTTACGCTTCGGCGGGTCGGTGTGGACTTGTTGGGCCGAAGGGCCTGTTTCCACACTGTAAGTAATCTAATCTAATCTAATATAAAAGGGATCTAAGGGGCAACTTTTTCACACAGAGGGTGGTACGCGTATGGAATGAGCTGCCAGAGGATGTGGTGGAGGTTGGTACAATTGCAACATTTAAAAGGCATCTAGATAGGTATATGAATAGGAAGGGTTTGGAGGGATATGGGCCGGGTGCTGGCAGGTGGGACTAGATTATTTTAGGATATTTGGTCGGCATGGACGGGTTGGACCGAAGGGTCCGTTTCCGTGCAATACATCTCTATGACTCAATGATGATCGAGAGTAGATTGATGGGGCAGGAATTGGATTTGTCCTCCTTTGTATGTACAGGACCCACCTGGACAATTTTCCACCTTATTGGGTAGACGCCAATGTTGTAACTGTACTGGAGTAGCTTGGCTAGGGGGGGGGGGGGGAGTTAAAACATGTGGCGCTGGAAAAAGCACAGCAGGTCAGGCAGCTGCAGAGGAGCAGGAGAGTCGGTGTTTTGGGCCAGTGCCCTTCATCAGGGATGTGGGGGGGAGGGGGAAGGGGGTTGAGAGAGAAATAGGAGTGGGAATGAGGCTGGGGGAAAGGTCGGTGAGATGGGGACAGGTCAGTGGGAAGGAAGATGGACAGGTATATCAGGTTAAGGTAGCAGTGCCGAGTTGGAGGGTTGGATCTGGGATGAGGTGGGGAGGGAAGGGAGATTTGGAATTTGGTGAAGTCAGTGTTGTGTTTGTCGGGTCCTGAGGCGGAAGATGAGGCGTTCTTTCTCCAGTCGGCAGGTGGCTCGGATTTGGCAGTGGAGGCAGCTCAGGATTTGCGTGCCCTTGGGGGAGTGAGAGGAGGAGTTGATGCAGTTGGCCATGGAGGGGGTGGGGGGGGGGGGCAGGGGCATGGAAACTGGTCATCTACAGACCGACATCAGCACCAAATGTATACTTCCCACCCCCCATACCCTATCTGCATTCTGCAGAGACCATTCCCTCCACAACTCCCTTGTTAGGTACACCCCCCCTCCCCCACCCCCACCAACCCACCCTCTCCATCAAGCACCTTCCCCTCCCACCACACAAGGTCCAAGACCTGTGCCCACACCTTCCTCCCTCACCTCCATCCCAGGCCCTTAATGATCATGTGAAATCTGACAGAGATTCTCCTGCACATTCACTACTGTATCCATTACTCTTGATATGGTCTCCTCTACATCAGGGAGAGCAAACGCCAACTTGTGGACCAGTTCTGGGAATATCTGTGTCCGCATGCACCAACTAACCCCACCGCCTTGTGGCCGACCATTTCAACCCCTCCATGCACCACGCACCCCCCGCCAAACTCCTCAAAGGACATTCAAATCCAGGGCTACCTCCACCGCCAAATCAAAGCCATCCACCAACTGGAGGAAGAACACCTCATATTCCACCTTGGCATCTATGACCACACGGCATCAACATTAACTTCATTAGTTTCCAAATCTCCCCTCCCCCACCTCATCCCAGATCCAACCCTCTAACTCAGCACTGCCCTCGACTTGTCCCACTTGTCCATCTTCCTTCCCATCTATCCAAACCACCGTCCCCACCAACTTACCACCTCCTACCTGCATCCACCTATTGCCATCTCACCTATCATTCCCCCCAGCCCCTGCCCCACCCTGCTATTTACTCTCAGCCCTCTTCCCCCTCCAGATTCCTGATGAAGGGCTAACACCCAACATGTCGACTCTCCTGCACCTCAGATGCTGCCTGACCGGCTGTGCTTTTCCAGCATTGCACTTTAATCTTGACTCTGATCTCCAGCATCTGCAGTCCTCACTTTTGCCAATGGTCCAGGCATGCCCTCCTGCACTCTCCATTGAACCAGGGTTAATCCCTGGCTTGATGGGAATGGCTGAGTGGGGGACATGCCAGTCCATGAGGTTACAGATTGTGCTGGTATATGATTCTACTGTTGATGGATCTCATGGATGGCCAGGCTTGAGTTATTAATCTGTTCAAAGTCTGTCCCATTTAGCATAGTGATAGTGCCACACAACACGATGAAGGTTATTCTCAATCTGAAGGTGGTCACTCTTACTAACACTGTCATGGACAGATGCATCTGCAGCTGGCAGATTGATAAGGAAGAGATCAAATATGAAATTCCCTCTTGTTGGTTCCTTCAACTGCTGCTGACTCAATCGAGCAGCTATGTCCTTTAGGACCCAACCAGCTCGATCAATAGTACTGCAACTGAGCCACTCTTGGTAGCGTACATTAAAATCCCCCACCCAGAGTACATTCTGTGCCCTTGCCATCCTCAGCGTTTCCTCCAAGTGCTGTTCAACATGGAAGAGTACTGACTGATCAGCTGAGGAGAGACATTATGTGCTAATCAACAGGAGGTTTCCTTGCCCAAGGTTAACCTGAAGTCATGAAACTTCATGGGGTCCAAAGTCAAATGTTGAGGATTCCCAAGGTAACTTCCTCCTGACTGTATACTACATGCCACCACCTGTGCTGTGTCTGTACTGCCAGTGGGACAGAGCATATCCATGGATGGTGATGGTGGTGCCTGGCATATTGCCTGTGGAGATATGATTCTGTAAGTATCACTCTGTCAGGTTGTTGCATGATTAGTCTGTGAGACTGCTCTCTCAATTTTGGCACTGGCCTCCAAATGTTAGTAAGGAGGACTTTTTGCGGTTGACAGAGCTTTTTCTGTGGTTTCTAGGTCAATGCCCAGTGATCTGTTTGGTTTCATTTCTTTGAGACTTTGTAGCAATTGGCACAACTGAGTGGCTTGCTAGGCCATTTCAGAGGGCAGTTGAGAGTTAATCACATTGCTGTGGGTCTGGAGTCACATGTAGGCAAGGATGGTGAGGATGACAGATTTCCTTTCCTGAAGGTCAGGGGTTCATGGCTATCAGTAGATTCTTGATTCCAGACTTTTTTTTCTTGAATTCAAATTCCAACATCTGCCATGGTGGGATTTGAACCCAGGTCCCCAGAATATTAGCCGAGTCTCTGGATTAACAGTTTAGCAATAACACCAATAAGTTATCGCCTCCCTTTATGTCATGGAGAATGCACCAGTCAATGATGATAGACGTAAAGTGCTAAGCTTTGTTTATATATTGAAACAAGCAGGTTGGCTCTGTTTGATCTAAGAGATCAATTCTGGCTCTGACAAGTTTTGCCAATGAAAACTGGCTGGGTAGAAATCCGCCAGTCTGTGACATATGATCTACATACATGGCATCACACCAACACTGAAATTCATATATCACGAGTAATTTGAGAGACAGGCAGAAAGTCTTTATGGCTTGACAGCAATGTTTTCTTAGTGAGAAATATCACTCAAATTGCTACTTCATAGTAACAGTGACAAACAGCTAGCTTTATCTGTTGCCCAAAGTTTTGTGATACATTAATCCAAAGTAGTCGGGAACTTTTCAGGATGACAAGTGACAGCTTTAAGCCTCATTCATGAGTTTGCGTAATTTACGATGAGAAATCTGATCAGGGCTGCTCTGATCCCGTGGAATAGCTTTGATCCACCCTGTTTCAGCATCACCCTTGCTCAGTGAGAAAGCCATTGGGCCCCATCTACAAGGTCACTGATACATTTAAACACCACTGATCATGAACAATTGAGGGCTCTGTGCACTCCTCTGGTTGCAATCCTGAAAATGACCAATTTATCTTAACTTTGTTCCCTGTTAGCCAATCCACTATCCACACCAATATATCATTCACCAATCAGACCGTGATTCTCCAACACCACGAGAAAGCAGTTTGACCAGATTAATGTTCTGCATTCCTGTAGAAGCCAGAATTGGGAGCCCCAGGCAGAAATGTCCAGGACTGTTGGGACACAAAGACGGAATGGAGCAATAACCTGACAGTAAGTGCTGCTTTGGATATGTGCAGACCTAATGTCCTTTTCGTACACAATACACAAAACCAGGAAAGTTATGGTGCTATAGCCCACAGAGTCTCAGGGCATGAATTCTAAGGGTGTGGCCGAAATATATAACAGGAGCAACTTCAGTTGATTAGAGACTAGCACAACGGACTGATGGGTCTGTGACCACTTTCACATTGCCTCAGCCCTCTTTATTTATAATGCACTGAGTGGGTTAGTTCAGCACCAGACAATACCTTAGGGACAGGCCACATGGTTCATGAGGAATACAGATGCTGAAAACCATAGGTCTGATTAGAAACAATATAATGAGCAATAGTTCTCACTATCACTGAGCCTGCAGTCTCAATCCTCCAAATGGATGCAAACTGTAAACATTTTGTAATACTTGGTAGAACAGAATGTGTGTGTTTATTGAGAATTTACTTTCTTGATGTCTAAAAGCTCTGGGGAAATTGATATACAGAAAGATCTGGGTGTTCAGGTCCATTTTTCCCTAAAGTGGCAACGCAAGTTGATAGGGTGCTCAAGAAGGCATATGGCATGCTTTCCTTCATCGGCTGGGGTATTGAATACAAGAGTTGGCAGGTTATATGTTACAGTTGTATAAGACTTTGGTTTGGCCACATTTTTGATTAGATTACTTACAGCGTGGAAACAGGCCCTTTGGCCCAACAAGTCCACACTGACCCGTCGAAGCGCAACCCACTCATTCCCCTACATTTACCCCTTTACCTAACACTACGGGCAATTTAGCATGGCCAATTCACCTGACTTGAACATCTTTGGACTATGGAAGGAAACCGGAGCACCCGGAGGAAACCCACGCAGACACGGGGAGAATGTGCAAACTCCACACAGTCAGTCGCCTGAGGCGGGAATTGAACCCGGGTCTCTGGCGCTGTGAGGCAGCAGTGCTAACCACTGTGCCACTGTGCCATCCCACATTTGGAATACTGTGTCCAGTTCTAGTTGCCACATTACCAAAAGGATGTGGATGCTTTGGAGAGGGTGCAGAGGAGGTTCACCAGGATGTTGCCTGGTATGGCGTGTGCTAGCTATGAAGAGAGGTTGAGTAAATTAGGGATTTTTCATTAGAAAGACAGAGGTTGAGGGGGGACCGGATTGAAGTCTACAAAATTATGAGAGGTATAGAGGGTGGACAGCAAGAAGCTTTTTTCCCCAAAGTGGGGGACTCAATTACTAGGGGTCACGAGTTCAAGATGAGAGGGTAAAAGTTTAAGGGATATATGCATGAAAACTTCTTTATGCAGAGGGTGGTGGGTGCCTGGAACATTTTATCAGCAGAGGTGGTAGAGATGGGCATGATAGTGCCATTTAAGATGTATCTAGACAGATACATGAATGGGCAGGGAGCAAAGGGATACAGACCCTTCAAAAATAGGCGACAGATTTGGATAGAAGATCTGGATCGGCACAGGCTTGCAGAGCCAAAGGGCCTGTTCCTCTGCTGTAATGTTCTTTGTTCTAAACTTGGTAGGTGGTTCAGTACAAATGCATGAGGTGGATGTACCTATTTTGAGAGATTCAGGCAATATTATAACACTGCTATAACAGCACAGTTTAAAGACGATCAGTAGAGTTAAACCTCCAGGCTGTCAGTGATTTCTTGGACATTGATCGCGATTTACTGTACAGGTGATAGTGCACAGATTTATAGTGCCACATTTTTTCATACTATGCTTCGCCAAGGTCACCTGTGTACATGCTCCAAGAGTGAATGTAAAGTGGATAGCAGTCCCTGTACTCTCCCAACACGCGCCCAGCCCTTACTGCATTGCAGACAGGAAGACCACCCTTTATTGATCATTTTTCTGCAAGGTAGAGCAGACACCTCCATCTCAAATTACCTTGAAAAGTAAACTATCTCAAAAATTTGAACAACAGGTTTAGCAAGCTTTCATGTTGCTCTCAACCATTGCCTGTGCAAGTGTGATTTTCCACAAATGGGAGGCTCCCATCATTCCGAAAGGATGCCCTATCTTTTGTTCATTCCCAGGATGAGACATCAGCAATCCCTAGTTGCCTGGGAGGTGGTGGTATTGGACGAGCTGAATTCTTGAATCATTACAGTCCATTTGATACAAGTAAACCCACAGTGCTATAAAGGAGAGCATTCAAGGGTTTTAACCCAGTGACAGTGAAGGAATGGGGAAATATTTCCAAATCAGGTTGGTCAGTGGTTTGGAGAGAAACTTGCAGGTAATTGTGTTCCCATGTATCGGTTGCCCTTGTCTTTCTAGATGCATGGGTTTGGAATGTGCTGCACGAAGGACCTTGGTATATTTCTACAATGCATCTTGTAAATAGCACACACTCTTAATACTGAGTGTCGGTGGTGAGGGCAGTGGAGGCTTGTGATCCAATCAAGCAGGGGCTGCTTTCTCCTGGATGATGTCAAACTTGAGTGCTGCACCCATCCAAGCAAGTGGGGAGTATTTCATCACACTCCTGATTTGCGCTTTGCAGATGGTGGACAGAGCTTGGGCAGGAGAAAGTGAGGTCTGCAGACGCTGGAGATCAAAGCTGAAACTTTATTGCTGGAACAGCACAGCAGGTCAGGCAGCATCTAGGGAACAGAAGATTCGACGTTTCGGGCACATGCCCTTCTTGGGCAGTCAGGAGGTCTGTTACTTGCTGCAGGATTGGGAGCGTCTGACCTAACGATGGGATTTATATGGCTAGTCCAGATCTGTTTCTGGTCAGGATGTTGATAGTGGGAGATTCAGTGATGGCAATGCCATGAAATGTTAAGGGAGGATGGTTAAATTCTCACTTGTTAGAGATAGTCAATGCCTGGCGCTTGTATGATATGATTCTGGGTGTAGGTTTGCTCGCTGAGCTGGAAGGTTCATTTTCAGACATTTCGTCACCATACTAGGTAACATCTTCAGTGAGTCTCTGGGTGAAGCTTTGTGTGGAAGCCCACTGAAGATGTTACCTACTATGATGACGAAACATCTGAAAATGAACCTTCCAGCTCAGCGAGCAAACCTACACCTAGAACCTCAATCTGAGCCACAAATCTTCTGAAAACTCACTATGGTGTGATTGTTACTTATCATTTATCAGCCCAAATCTATGTTTTGTTCAGTTCTCGCTGCATTTCGACATGGAGTGCTCCAGTATCTGAGCAGTCATAAGTGGTGCTGAGAGATAAATGGGAAGGGGGTGGGACTGGGGGAGGGTAGCTGAGAATGCAATAGGTAGATGAAGGTGGGGGAGAAGGCGATAGGTCAGAGAGGAGAGTGGAGTGGATAGATGGGAAGGTGATGGACAGGTCAAGAGGGCGAAGCCATGTTGGAGGCTTGGGACTGGGATAGTGTTGGGGGGTGGGTGGGGTGGAATGAGGAAACTGGTGAAATCCACATTGATCCTGTGTGGTTGCAGGGTTTGCTAGCAAAGTTGACCATTCCTTCCATCACTTTGCCGACGAGTTGATCGATAGGCTAGTAATTGGCTGGGTTAGACTAACCCTACATTTTGTGGATAGGACATACCTGGGCAAATTTTCCATGTGGTCAGGCAGATGCCAGTATTAGAGTGGTGCTAACAGCTTGGCTAGAAGTAGAGCAGTTTCTGGAGCACAGTTCTATTGCCGGAATCTTATGAGGGCCCATAACATTTGCAGTATCCAGTGTCTCCAATTGTTTATTAATATCATAATTGAATTGGGTGAAGACTGGTACTGGGGACCACTGGAGGCAGCCAGGATGGATCATCCACTCAGCACTTCTGGCTGAAGGCAGCTGCAAATGCCCATTTATTGGTGATGGGAGTGTTTAGGGAGCCTTTTCCTCCAGTGAGTTGTTTAATTGATCATTCGCACCACCATTAATGACTGGATGTGGCAGGAGTGCAGAATTTAGATCTGTTGGTTGTGAGATTACTTAGCTCTATCACTCGCTCCTTATGCTTTTTGACATGCAAGTAGTCCTGTAGTTTCATCAAGTTGACACCTCATGTTTAGGTATGCCTGCTGCTGATCCTGACATATCCTCCTTCACCCTTCATTGGGCCTACCACTCAACTTATCAACGAGTTTAGGAATCTCAGTGCCCGTGCAATGGCCATGGATGATTTTAAAAAGTCAAACCTATACCACGCACTTCATCTAAATCAATTGTTGGTCATTTACAGGAGATTAGTAAAAGACAACACATTAAAGTGCTAAAGGAAAAGGTAAAGGTCCAGCTGTGGCCTACACTGACAGAATCAAAATTAGCCACTGTCTTCTGATTTTTAGTGAGGATCACTACCTGTGTTTTAGAAATCAGATCCCAAATTTGGGCCCAGAGTTTTGCAGCTTATTCCACCCATCACCACTGTTAGTATTGTAAGAACTTATGTTCAAAAATATACATTTCTCATATCATTAAAGTGAAAACTTTCAACTGAATCTTAGAGAATTTGCAATAATATTGAACTAGGCCCAACAAAGCGTGTTACACTCAATAAGTTGTAATATTTACAAAATGCATTCCATGTCAAGGACATGGCCTGAATACGAAAACAATTCAAACTGGAAATTACAGAAAATGCAAAAGATGTAAGTTTTCCTTTTTACCCCATGTTGCACTCTGAGGTGCTTCAATATATTTTCAATACTCTTGATCCACGACATAGGTTGTGTGTGAGAAGGACATAGCCTGAGGGGCTGGACACCTCCCAGTCTCTCAACGTTCTACGGCAGAAAGATCTGAGGGAACGACCTTTCCCCATCGCAGCCCTGTAATGGCTAACCCAAGCTTTAGTGCATCCCTCAGCATGTAGTTCTGGACCTGGGGATGTGCCTGTCTGCACCTGGTCAAGGACAACACAATGAACTGTAAGGCCTGCAGGTTTCAGGCAGACCAGAGTGTCTTTCTCTGAGTTGATGACCCTCCAGGCACAGTTGATGTTTGCCTTGGTGCGTCCCGGATCATAGAGCAGAGACCTGCATCACGGAGCCTCTCCTTGACAAAACAAAAACCCACTGCATCTCTCTCCAGACTATCTTCGCAAGGACACTTTCTAGGAGGAGGTGACAACAGTCTTGTTCCTGACACAGCAATGCTGGAGGTAGGGTAGTTGGAATGGGGGAGAATGGAACCCCGGGTGTGCAGGATTGATCTGGCCACTAACCAGCAGCCAAGCTGCATTTTGGTGCTTATTTTGTAAGTTCTAGAGATGAGCCATTCTGTCAAATGACTCTGAAAGTTAAGGTCAACCTTCTGTTTTTCCTGCATTGTCTCAAGGATGTTACATGCCTGATAGACATGTGGTTAAAGGTGTTTTTCTGTGAAATTACTCCATGAGGGATATGAGCTTCCACAACAATGTGGCCAGATCAATCCTTCACAGGGAATGATAGAACCTCAGTAAGGGCAGCACGGTGGCTCAGTGGTTGGCTCTGCTGCCTCACAGCGCCAGGAACCCAGGTTAGATTCCAGCCTCAGGCGACTGTCTGTGTGGAGTTTGCACATTCTCCCCGTGTCTGCGTAGGTTTCCTCCCACAATCCAAAGATGTGCAGGCCAGGTGAATTGGCCATGCTAAGTTGCCCATAGTGTTAGGTGCATTAGTCAGACGGAAATGTGTCTGGGTGGGTTACTCTTCGGAGGGTTGGTGTGGACTTGTAGAGCCGAAGGGCCTGTTTCCACACTGCAGGGAATCTAATCTAGTGACACTTGGTGTTTGTGTACTGAGGGTCAACACAAAGCTAGATGCAGCTGCACATAAAGGTGACCATCAGGATAAGGGTGATTTTGGGTATATTTCCCCCAGTTTATCCAGAAACCTTTACATTGTGTCACTACAAACATCCAGATAAAATGGAAGATGGCTCAGGTGATCACCACAACCCAACTGAAAAACATCCAGACCTGCACCACATATAGCAACACCAAGTGTGCCTCACACCTGATATATAGGTTCTTACCTGCAATACAGACAGCATATCTTTCCCACATGTTTAGTTTTTGTTGGACCCTGGCTTACTCTTTGCTTAGTTTTTAAGCCTGTGCCCTGACCCTTCTGAACCATATTCCCTTGCACCTTCACGGTCAGGTCAGACAATAAATCGGACTGAACTGTTCTCTAATAACATGACCCCTACCCTGCCTCAGTTTGAACTGGTCACAGTCTGTACACCAACAGAGAACCTGAACATAAGACATTGAGCATTGTAGCAACTTCTTAGCCAAAGTGTAGAATGAGAGCAGGGTCCCTTTTTTAGCAGCTCCCTGCCCAATCTCAGAAAATAGCAATACAATATATCCACCTTTTTACACGCATTGCTAATGTCACTCTATCTCGCAAATCAGTGCAGTTTATCCAGATTAACATTTGATACCACTGGCTCTGGTTGCTGAAATAGAATACAGTAATTACTGATACACTGCCCAACAACATTGGCTTATTACTCAGCAACTGAGCCTAGCTACTGCGGTTCCGTATCAGATTCTCATCACTGTGGTTACAGATACCACCCTTTAATATAACAAAACTCACTGCAGATTAGACGGACAATTGGGAAAACTCATGGTCTGCACACAACTCTGGCATCGACACATCCCTCCCCTAGAAATCCCTATCCCTAGCACCCACTCCCTCTAAATCTGACCCCAGCACCCACCAAATCCAGCCCCAACTCCCCCTGTATCCCAGCAGCGACCCACCTCCAGCAAACCCCAAACAGCAGCACCAGTCCCCTCCCAATGCTAACCCCAGCAGCCACCATTCCCCCTGCACCCTCATGCCAACCCCCTGAACCCTTCTTACCGAAGATGGTGACATTCTTCACCTGGCCCCGGCGGAGTTCCTGCGAGTCCACGAGCCGGTACCAGCCGTTCGGATAGACCGGGGGCAGCTCCCCCCTCTTCCGCCTCCTCCTGACATCAGCGGCCGCCTGGCTCCTGCTGGTGCCGGGCTCGGGGATGTAGCCGACCTGGTGCGGGGCTCGGAGGAGCTGCAGGGGAGCGAGGCACAGGCGGAGGGCGAGGAGCACGGCCAGGGCCGGGAGGAGCAGCGTGAGAGCGGGCACCAGCCCCGGGAACCAGCCGCTCCCCAGCTCCAGCGGCATGGCCAGCTGCAGCAGCCGCCTCCCTGTGCCCCCGGACCCGCTCCTAGAGCCGGACCCGGACCCGGAGCCGGAGCCGCCGCGGCGCCAGCTACTCCCGGAGTCACCTGTGTCCCCCCCCGCTCCCGGAGTCACCTGTGTCCCCCCCCGCTCCCGGGGTCACCTGTGTCCCCCCCCGCTCCCGGAGTCACCTGTGTCCACCCCCCCCTGCTCCCGGAGTCACCTGTGTCCCCCCCCTGCTCCCGGAGTCACCTGTGTCCCCCCCCGCTCCCGGAGTCACCTGTGTCCACCCCCCCCTGCTCCCGGGGTCACCTGTGTCCCCCCCCTACTCCCGGAGTCACCTGTGTCCCCCCCCTACTCCCGGAGTCACCTGTGTCCCCCCCCTGCTCCCGGAGTCACCTGTGTCCCCCCCCTACTCCCGGAGTCACCTGTGTCCCCTCCCTGCTCCCGGAGTCACCTGTGTCCCCCCCCTGCTCCCGGAGTCACCTGTGTCCCCCCCCACTCCCGGAGTCACCTGTGTCCCCCCCCCCTCCCCGCTCCCGGAGTCACCTGTGTACCCCCCCTACTCCCGGAGTCACCTGTGTCCCCCCTACTCCCGGAGTCACCTATGTCCCCCCCTACTCCCGGAGTCACCTGTGTCCCCCCCTACTCCCGGAGTCACCCGTGTCCCCCCTGCTCCGGAGTCACCCGTGTCCCCCCCCTACTCCCGGAGTCACCCGTGTGTCCCCCCTACTCCCGGAGTCACCTGTGTCCCCTCCTCGTTCCCAGAGTCACCTGTGTCCCCCCCTACTCCCGGAGTCACCCGTGTCCCCCCCTACTCCCGGAGTCACCCGTGTCCCCCGTACTCCCGGAGTCACCTGTGTCCCCCCTACTCCCGGAGTCACCCGTGCCCCCCCCCTACTCCCGGAGTCACCCGTGCCCCCCCTACTCCCGGAGTCACCCGTGCCCCCCCTACTCCCGGAGTCACCCGTGCCCCCCCTACTCCCGGAGTCACCCGTGTCCCCCTACTCCCGGAGTCACCCGTGTCCCCCGTACTCCCGGAGTCACCTGTGTCCCTCCTGTTCCAGGAGTCACCCGTGTCCTCCCGTCGCTCCCGGAGTCACTTGTGTTCCTGCTCCAGGAGCCGGCAGCTCCTCCCCTCTCACCTGCAGCAAGACGTCAGAAACTGACAGATACCTGACACACAGCGTGTACACCTCAAGAGGCAATAACCCACCCAGGATACGCCTCAGGGGGGCAATAACCCACCCTGGTACAACTCAGGGGTCAATAATCATAGAGGGGACACCTCAGGGGGCAGTAACCAACACTGGGTCCACCTTAGGGGGGGGGCAATAACCATAGAGGGTACACCTCAAGGTGGCAATAACTCATTCAGGGGACACCTCAGGGAGCATTAATCACCCAGGGTGCACCTCAAAAGGGGACAATAATCCACCCAAGGTTTACCTCAGGGACCATTAACCACCCAGGGTACACCTTAGAGTGGCAAAAACGCATCCAGGGTACTCCTTGGGGCAATAACCAACACAGGGCACACCTCAGGGTCAATAAGCCATCTAGGGTACACCTCAGGGGTCAGAGAAAATATCTAGGACAGGGCTGAAAGGGCAAAAACTCACCCAGGATAGGGCTGAGACAAGAATTAGCCACCCAGGAGGGTAAAACTGGCCCAGGACAGAGCTGCATGGGCAGAAACCCACAGGACAGGATTCAGGAAGCAAAAACCCATCCAGAACTGAGGTGAGTTGGCATTAACCCACCCAAGTTTACCTGTGAGGGCAAAAACTGATACAGGGCATGGCTGAGGGGGCAAAAGCCCACTACAGAGTGAGGGGACAAGAACTATTTTCCTCTGTGTAAGGCATGATTCCAATCAATGGAGAGTTTTATATCTGATTACCATTGATTCCAGTTTCGCTTGATGCCAAAACTTGGTAAAATGGTGCCTTGATATCAAGGACTGTCACTCTCACTGCAGGAGTTCAGCTCAGTGGTCTATGTTTAGACTAAGACTATAATGAGGTCAGAAGCTGAGTGACTGGCAGAACCTAAAAACTGAGTATCAGAAACCAGGATGTGTCACTTGACAGAACTGTTGATGACTGAAGGGGCAGTAATTGGGCAGATTAGATTTGTCCTGCTTTTTGTGCACTGGATGTACCTGGGCAATGTTCCACATTGTTGGGTAGATGCCAATGTTTTAGCTGTATTGGAACGGCCAGGGTACCCTGGCTAGGGGTGTGGCATGTTCACATATTTGGTACTATTTCCAGAATGTTGTAAGGGCCCATAGCCTTTGCAGTATCCAGTGTCTCTGACTGTTTCTGGATATCATGTGGAGTAATCACCTTGGCTGAAGGCTGGATCTGTGATGCTGAGGGAACCAATGGATTATGTACTTGGCACTTCAGGCTGAAGGTGTCTGAGACATGAAGCAGCCACCTATCCATTCACCAATATCAGAAAAAGGGAAGTGGGCTAATAGGTCTGGAATATTGAAAGTTTCACCTATCCCACAAAAAGACATCCATAGCCAGTTCCATAGCAATTATTTGGAAGAAGTGAGTGGGGTTGAAAGTTGTTCAGAGTGAGAATAAAGTGTATCCATTTACACTTTTTATGCCTGTTGTACCATTGCAACCTTTTGTTAGTTAATCTCCACCTCCACAATGCTATAATGGAGCTCCTCATAAGTGCTTCCTGTCCTTTCTTTGCTTACCATCGGCTTAAAAACTTTGCTGTTTCTATTTTTCTTTAGTTCTGATGAAAGGTCATCGTCCAGAAACATTAACTCAGTTCCTCTTCACAGATACTGCTCGATCTGTTCAGTCTTTCCAGTATTTTTGTTATTTCAGATTTCCAGTATTATATTATTTTCTTTCTGTCTTCAGTGGTATTGCCAGAATGCAGCCAAGGCCCATAGTCTCTGCAGTATCCAGTGCCTCCAACCATTTCTTGATATCACGTGGTGAATTGAATTGCCTGAAGACTGGTATCTATGCTGCCGGGGTCCACTGTAAGAGGCTAAGATGGATCATACACTTGGCATTTCTGGATGAAGATTGTTGCAAACAGTTCAGCTTTTGTGATGTGTTTATCTCCATCATTATTGAGGATGGGAATATTTGTGGAACCTCCTCCTGTAGTGAGTTGTTTAATTTAATTTACGACTGGATGTGGCAGGTCTGCAAAGCTTAGATCTGCTCCGCTGGTTGTGGGATTGCTTAGCTCTGTCCATTACATGCTGCTTATGCTGTTTGATATGTAAGTAGCCCTATCTTGTAGCTGCAGCTGGTCCTTTCCAGATCTACCCGGTGTTGTTGGTCTGTTACAATATATATTAATGACTTGGAGGACGGAAGCGAATGTACTTGAATTAAATTTTTAGATGACACAAAATTGTTGGAAAGGCAAAATGAGAGAGGACCACAGTTTATAGAGAGATATTGATAGGTTAAGGAAGTGAGCAGAAAGTCAGCAAATGGAGTATAATGTGGGAACATGTTCATTTTGGAAGGGAGAATGAAAGAACAAAATATTTAAATGGAGAAAAATGGTCAAATGCTGCAGTTCAAAGGACATGGGGATACTTGTGTGTGAAACACAGAAAGCTAGCACACAGGTGCAACAGGTAATCAGGAAGGGTAGTGGAATGTTGGCCCTTATTTCAATGGGGTTGGAGTTTAACAGCAGGGGAGTCCTACTGCAACTATACAGGTGCTGGTGAGACCAATCTAGAGTTTTTTTGGACCCCTTATTTCAGGAAAGATAGCATTTCATTGAAGGCAGTTCACAGAAAAGTTCAGTGGGATGATCCCCACAACGGAGGGATTGTCTGATGAGTAAAGGTCAAATAGGCTGGGACTCTACGCACTGGAGTTTAAAAGAATGAGAGGTGATTTCATTGCAAAGTACAGGATTCTTAAGGGGCTTAACAGGGTAAATGCTGAGAGGATGTGTACCCCCATGGAAGAGTCTAGGACCACAGGGCATAGTCTCAGAATAGAGGGGTGCCGATATAAGACTGAAATGAGGAGAAATTTCTTCTGTCAGAGAGTTGACAGTCTTTGGAATCATCATACAGATAGCTACAAGCAGAGTCCTTGTATATATTTAAGGCTGAGATGGATAGATTCTTGATAAATTGGCGAATTGAGGGTTATGGGGAAATGGGAGGAACACAGACATGAGGAATGTGGGATCAGCCATGATCCTATTGAATGGCAGACCAGGCTTGAAGGGCTGAAACGCCTACTCCTGCTCCTATTTCTTCCGATCTTAGTCAAGGTGACCTTATCTGTGATTCAGAGGGGGCTTGACAGAGTAGATACTGGGAGGATGCCTGAGTGGAGGGATCTAGAACTAGGGGCAAGCAGTTTCAAAATAAGGGATCGCCCATTTAGGGTGGAATTTCTTCTGTCAGACAGTTGTTATTCTGTGGAATTCTCTTCCTTAGAGAGCACTGGAGGTTGGCTCACTGTGTATATTCAAGTCTGAGTTAGCCAGATTTCTGATCTACAAAGGTATCAAGACAAGTAACAAAGTGGGGCAGAGGCCTCATTCAGATCAGCCATGACCTAGTTAAGTAGTGGCACAGGCTTGAGAGACCATCCTCCTCCTATTTCTTATGATTTCTTTTGTTGCTTATGTTGGCTGAAGCTGAGAAGACACAACATTAAATGGGATAAAGCTGGAGGATTTTGCAGAAACATTATACATTGTTTTAAAATTCCTTTGATCTTCGTCACAAAGAAAATAATGAATACTTAGGAACTAGTATGTGGGGAGTTCTCAATTTACACTTTCATCTTCTTTCATTTGATATTGCGGGAGGGGATGACTGGGGTAGAATTGGGGTCAGTGCTTGGACCATTGTTAATCTGGAGTTAAATTAAACTTGGATGTAGAAAGTATTACAAATCCTTTAAACTACTCTGACAGCAATAAAATAAGGAGTGTTCTAGACATGGAGGTGTGGGTATGGTTTTTACATAATAACTCTGTTATGTACTTCGGCAAATAGATTAGGTGTAAATGGGAAAATGAATTATGCATAACTAGGTGCACATAATTGACCAAAACATTGGTTAACACAATTTTAAAAGAGAATCTGAGAGGTTTTGTTTATGGGATGTTTGTGTCACTACCTGGGCCAGCATTTATTGTCCATACCTGAAATGCTTGGAGAGCAGTTAAAAGTCAACCACATGGCTGTGGGTCTGGAACTGCATGGCTTTTGCCCGAAACGTCGATTTTCCTGCTCCTCAGATGCTGCCTGACCTGCTGTGCTTTTCCAGCACCACGCTCTCAACTCTATCTCCAGCATCTGCAGTCCTCACTTTCACCTAATAATTGGATTACTAGTCTACTACATTACCATTCTGCCATTGCCATTTCACAGTGGACCTTCACCATCAGTGTCCTGACCCATTCACAGAACATGGAACATAGAACAGTACAGTACAGGCCCTTCGGCCCACCATGTTGTGCCAAATATTTATCTTAATCTCAGATCAACCTAGCCTACACATCCCTCAATTTACTGCCAACCGCGTGCTTGTCTAGCAGTCGCTTAAATGTCTCTAATGCCTCTGACTCTACTACCATTCCACGCACCTACCACTCTCTGTGTAAAGAACCTACCTCTGACATCTCCCCTATACCTTCCTCCAATCACCTGAAGATCATGACCCCTCGTGACAGCCACTTCTGCCTGGGGAAAAGTCTCTGTTCTATTCTATTTATGCCTCTCATTGCCTTGTACACCCCTATCAAGTCATCTGGGGTAAGACCAGTCAAGTGTAAATCTGTAGTATATTAGATTCCCTACAGTGTGGAAACAGGCCCTTCGGCCCAACCAGTCCACACAGACCCTCCGAAGAGCAACCCACCCAGACCCATTTCCCTTTTGACTAATGCACCTAACACTGCCGGCAATTTAGCATGGCCAATTCACCTGACCTGCACATCTTTGGACTGTGGGAGGAAACCGGAGCACCCAGAGGTAACCCACGCAGACACGGGGAGAATGTGCAAACTCCACACAGTCAGTCGCCTGAGGCGGGAATTGAACCCGGGTCTCTGGTGCTGTGAGGCAGCAGTGCTAACCACTGAGCCACCGTGCCGCCAATCACCTTAAAATCATGACCCCTCATGACAGCCATTTCTGCCCTGGGAAAGGTCTCTGGCTATCTACTCTATTTATGCCTCTCATTGCCTTGTACACCTCTGTCAAGTAATCTCGGATAAAACCAGTCAAGTGTAAATCTGTAGTGATTTATTGAAGCTTTTGTCAGGCTTTATTTAGAGAACTGGGTCTATTTAATGCTGCAACTCTCCAAAGAGAAATCAATGTATTAGCGAGAGTGCAGAAATTAGCATTCAAACATTCACCCCAATTTAGCATTCACCCCAACACACACAAACGAAGCTGCACCAGGACACTATTCAAAAGGGCCACAACACACTGCAGGACACCAGAACTGCAAGAAAAAGAGGAACACCTATATAAGGTATTCGCCAAAAACGGATACCCGCGCAACTTCATCAACAGATGCCTAAGAGAAAGACCACGGAACGAGGACATACCACAACCAAAAGGACTAGCCACACTACCATACATCAGGAGCATCTCGGAACTGACTGCCAGACTACTGAGACCCCTAGGACTCATAACGGCACACAAACCAACAGCCACGCTCAGACAACAACTCACCAGAATGAAGGACCCGATACCCAACATGAGCAAAACTAATGTAGTGTACATATTACCATGCAAGGACTGCACTAAACACTATATAGGACAAACAGGAAGACAGCTAACAATCCGCATACATGAACATCAACTAGCCACGAAACGACATGACCAGCTATCCTTAGTAGCCACACACGCAGACAACAAGCAACATGAATTCGACTGGGACAACACTACTATCATAGGGCAAGCCAGACAGAGAACAGCCATGGAATTCCTAGAGGCATGGCATTCATCCACAAACTCCATCAACAAACACATCGACCTGGACCCAATATACCAACCACTACAGCGGACAGCTGAAACTGACAACCGGAAGCGGCAGGGACAGACCACTATAAACACCGGAGGAAACATCAAAGAAGCGCTTCGCAGGAGGCTCCCAAGCACTGATGATGTCGCCTAGCCAGGGGACGAAACGTTTGCAACAAAAACTTCCAGCTCGGCGAACAGAACCACAACAACGAGCACCCGAGCTACAAATCTTCGCACAAACTTTGAACTCAGGAAGATGTTGCAAGTTGGGTAGATAGGAACACTAGAGGAATGAGGTCACCATGTCAAATGTCTTTTGTCATCCTTGGCAGTTCTACAATGTCTGCATTACTTTGTAGTGACCCAGAAACTAACTCCTGTCTCTGCGTCACAGCAACCTGGGTAAGAAAAGGCTAAATTTACTGTCATTTCCACAGGATACAGAAAAATGTCAAATCAGAATCCTTATTACCAGCAGTCTGAGATTGAAACAGGTTAGTGGGAACATTAGTTTGAACCTATGATATTCATAAACTGGATCATGACGACAGAGTATATGAATGGAATACAGGAACCTGACAACTGTGAAGACTCTTAACTTTTCTGGTTTACTGTATTTTTGACTGTGGACTGAAATGGGGAAAAGAACTGTTTTAAAAACTAAAGGATTCCTGCATTTGTTAAAAGCAAGTAACCTGAAGGTGCTGTTTACACAGCTGCTGTTCAAACACTGGGTGAAGCCTAGTTTGCAGGTGAGCTGGAGTCAAAGTGTGTGCACAAATAGAGATTTCAAAGACAAGGAGCTGATTGGATTGTGGACTAGTGACCAGTCATAGATGACAAAGTTCTTCTGCCTGCCGACAATTGTGATTGGCTCCTCGGCAACTGAACAGCACGAGGGGTGTGAATGTTTTGGGATACTTGTTACTTGCTGGAATGCAGAAAAATAACAGACTACCTTATTAAAGCATACAAGATTTTCAGGGGACTTGACAAGGTAGATATGGAGAGGTTGTTTGCCCCTGTAGGGGGGTTTAAGACCAACAGGGCATAATCTCAGAACAAGGGGTCACACATTTAAGACAGAGACGAGGTGGAATTTCCTCTTTCTGATGGTTTGTGAATCTGTAAATTCCTTATTGCAGAGGGCTGTCAGGCTGGGGTAGACAGATCTTTAATAAGTAAGGGAATCAAAGGTTATGGAGGTAAGGAAAGAAAATAAATTTGAGTATTATCAGATCCGCCAGAACCTTACTGATAATCCTCAATTCCGATTTGAAATGCCTGTTCTTTCTCTTCTGTTTGAAATTCAAGTTCTCTCATCTCCATTTCCTCAAGACTATAAGGCTTAGGGCAGAATTAGGCCATTGAGCCAATGGGTCTGCTGTGATGGGATTCAAATCCAGGTCCCTGGACATGATGTGGGTCACTGGATTAATGATCTAGCTATAATAACATTAAGCATTGCCTCCCCTGTTTTATGTATTGAAGTCAGAAGTGGTCTCTATGGCTTATGCTCTGAAAGAAAAGGTCATATTGCATGCATTTGAGTCAATTTCTGAATCATACGAGCAAAAACTCCGGAATTTGTTGAAGTAGCCTGGGCAAACCTACATTGAATTTGAAAGAACAAAACGCGGTCGTTTTGACAAGGGTATTAGGAATAAATTAGTCTCTTACAAGAAATTAAAAAACTTAATACCTTTTTTATAATGAGAACCCATGTTGAAGACCAGAGAGTTGCAACTGGTCAAGATCCCATTGTACTTCTTCGCTGTCCACTACACCTCTAATTTTGGTGTCACCTGCAAACTTACTAACTATACCTCCTAGGTTCACATCCAAATCATTTATATAAATGACAAAGAAATGATAGAGATAAAGAAACTAACACTAACAACAAAGAATTGCAGATTCTGGAAATCCTGAAACAAACAAAATGCTGGAGCAACTCAGCAGGGCCATTGGACTCAAAATGTTGATTTTGCTTTCTCTCCAGAGATGCTGCCAGATCTGCTGAGTTTGTCCAGCAATTTATTTCAGCAAGTTAATTCAGTCAGCTCACTGGAGTGTTTTTATTATACTAAAAGCATAGATTTGATATAAAAGCAGATCCAACTTCATAGACTTGCAGATGAGGAATGTACAGATGTTTATCTGTAGTGACACTGGCCTTATATCATAAGGAGATATTGCAAATAGCACATGACATTCCAAAGGCAGGACATATCTCAATACAATAAAGTTAAACATTGATAAGTCAGTATTTTATATGCCCAAGACTTCATAGCCATATACTGCAATTCTATAAAATGACATATGTGTCAGGTAGTGGAAAATCCCAACATGCAATCGGAAATTTGATACGCATAGTAGTTTTTGAAGAACGATTCACTCAAGTACTCATTAATTTTGTCAGACCATTACCGAAAACAAGAACTGAACACCAGTACATCCTTACTGTTATGGATATGATAACTCAAATTCCAGAAATTATTTCTTTAAGGACAATTATGGCTACGGTGATAGTGTAAAATATTAACTCAATTCTTTAATCTTTACTAGATGATCAATTAAAAGACTAAGTTGTAGTGTGACATGAAAAGCAATTTGGGTATAAGACAGTTCAAATCATCTGACACAGGAAGTTTTGAACAGATACCATCACACTGTCAAAATACTGAGGAAGGAACATTGTCATAAGTATCCACAGAGTTGAGCCAGATTTTGTACCAATTCTACTGTGAAGCTACTGGATTTAGTCCGTAGCAATTAGCTTATGGTATGAAATAATTAAAACTGATTAATGAGAACTGTTTAAGGCAGAAGGATGAATCCTCTATGTTGGATTAATTGTCCATGTTTCTAGAAGAGCTCCTGGGAAGTGTAGCAGAGGAGTGTTAGAAGGTTTCATAGTCTCAAATAAAAGAATCAGCAGACAAACATTCGAAAATGTTTCAAGTGGGAGATGAAGTATTGGTATCCTTGCCTTTGTAAGGTGAGTCTCTGTATGCAAGATTCAGTGATCCATTTAAGGTCATTAAGAGGGTTACTAAATTATCTGATAGGTATTTCTGGTCACAGAAGGATGAATCTGTTATGCCACTCAAACTCATTTAAAGCAATAAAGGAAGGAAATAAAGGAGGGAGGAAAATAAGAAAGAGCATGTATGTTAGGTACTTGAGGCAGACAGTTCACAAAGTGAACCTCCTACAATCTGAATAGTAAATACTGAAATATTAGACCAGATAGTCAACATTGTCTCGTACTTATAGGAAGAACAATGGCAACGCTCAGCAAGGTCACTTAGGAAATTCAAGGAAACCTGTAGAGATACCTCAAGATTTACAATATTAGTTAGGCATGATATGTACTTGGGGAATCACTAGCAGGCCAACATTTATTACCCATCCCTAATTACCCAGAGGGCAGTTAAGAGTCAGCCACATTGCTGTGGGTCTGGAGTCATACGTCGGCCAGACCAGGTAAGGATGGCAGTTTCCTTCCCTAAAGGATATTAGTGAACCAGGTGAGTTTTACAATAATCGACAATGGTTTCATGAACAGTATTATATGAGGCTTTGGTTGATTGTTTGTTTCTCTCTCTTTTGCATGACAAACTTACATTCTGTTTTTAAAGAACGTCTGCGAGTAATATGGCAGCAAATATTAAACACATTTACTTTCAAACCAGGTTTCATTCCAGATCTGGCTTACCCAGGGTTTACCTTCTGCTGGGTTCATAACTGTGTGACTGTGTCAGCCTCTGTGAGTGTGTGTGAGTGTGTGCCTATCTGTGTGCATGTGTGTGTCTACTTGTGTGTGTGTGTGAATATGAATATGACGTGAAATTGAACCAAATGCTCTTTTCTCTCAACAGAAAATCCTTTTTGTTAGAATTGGGATCTCATTGCTGAACTTAAAATAAACTTGAGGTACTGAAGAACCTTTACCATAATTTGTGTTCATTAGCTGTTTTCCTACATTGTAAAATATTGCAATATTAAAATGGTTTCCTTGTTAAAATTATTTTACATGATTGCAGGATCAAAACAACATTAATGAGTGAAACATAATCAAACAATATAAATATAAGTATCAATATCTATAGTATTCATCATGAAAGGTCACTGATTTGAATTGCAGCTATCGAGATATCAATCAGTAAGGATTTAATCAAGTTTCTAATAGTTAAAGACATGTCCTGTAAATATTATCTGTTTGAAAGTGTAACATACAAATGAGAGAGTTTTAACTTACACCTTATACAATGTCAGTTTTGAATGGTTGTATACTTTTTAATAAGGTTTTCATGAATAAATTATATTTTAAGAAAATGAGACCGTTGCCTTAATTCTCTCAAATTCTCTGAAATCTCTGATGATTTCCCTTGTGTAGTAGCGTCTATTCACCTATAGAGGGTGGATTTGTTCCAATTCAAACAGTAGATGGAGAATCAGGTTTAAGGAAGATACACTTTGACATTTCCTTCAATGATTCACCCACAGAAAGACAGTCTCCCATTGTAGCTGCTTCTGAAATGACTTTAGGAATTTCATTCCCAAAGTCAAATCAGTTCCTGAAATGATCTTTTTTATTTTTATTTGCTCTTCCTGTGAGTATCTTTTCCTTTAGATACTTATCCTACTTCTCTTTCCAAAATATGCTTTATTCATAAAAACTGTAAAATATATTGGCAAACATTACAACTTTAAAATGACAGTAAAAAATCCAACTCATCTCCTACAGCATGCTTTGCTCTTTGGAAGCTCAATTCAATTGTAATAGCCTTAATATTTACAGTGTACAGGACATTCCCTGTAAAGCACACAGCCAGAGGAAAAGTCATTTCACAATGAAAACCACGGAAATTTCTCTGCACATCACATTCCAGTCTGAGTTGCCTCAATATAATTTCAATCTCTGTTGATTTATTTATAATATAAATTTCCTGAAAACTGTAGCTACTTCACAGAATGAATGAGAGGGAGAAGGGAGAGTACAGGATAATTAACTTTTACAGGTGAATCAAACTGGCTCCAGGACAGGGAGATATTTCAGAGACCAGTAACCAGGTCTCCAACTCGAGGAGGTGCCAGATGGAGTTGGGGCAGAGTCATTGTGCTTATCTTGGGGTAGAGGCCACTGTGCTCAGTTGCATTCCAGGAGGGTTGGGCTGGGGGCCCAGGCCAGTAGCGGCACTGGGGCCAGTGATATCAGTCCCTGTCATAGCTCCCAAAGTCCATCAACACAGACTGTGCCTGCCAGTGTCCAGGTCTCCCAGAGACAGCAGCAGCTTCTTCACGCAATGAGTAGATATTGTGTGATACAGAGAACATCCATCAGAGGAGAGATTGTTAAAAGTGTAAGCATATGGACAGTGGAAAGAGTGAGGACTGCAGATGCTGGAGATCAGAGCTGAAAAATGTGTTGCTGGAAAAGCGCAGCAGGTCAGGACGGGCTTATGCTCGAAACGTCAATTCTCCTGCTCCTTGAATGCTGCCTGACCTGCTGCGCTTTTCCAGCAACACATTTTTCAGCATATGGACAGTGTGTGTGAGATACTGGCAGTATCTAGAGGAGGGGAGACTGTGTAATACGAAGGCGAGTGTCTGTGTGCTGTCATGACCAATACTGGAGGAGTGCAGTATTGCTCTGGCTCTGTTACTCCACAGATCACAAAACAAAATATGATTCCTTTTTCTAGTTACCAAATCTTATCAATTCAGAACAGATATTAAACAGAAAGATCTGTCAACCATATTTCTTAATAACACAACTGGGGTTTATTATCAAAACTTAATCAATGAGGATGCAGCAATTGGTTAACATACACAGTCAGTGATATGGAACTGAATTGAATTAAATTGAAGTTATTGTTATGTGTACCGAGTCACAGTGAAAAGTTTTGTCTTGCAAGCAATACAGGCAGATCACAGAGTTAAGTAGCATAGATAGTAAATAATAGGTAAACAGTGGCAAAAATAAAAACACAGGTACCGGCGAATATTAAGAGTTTGTGAGTCCATTCAGTATTCTAACAACAATAGGGCAGAAGCTGTTACGAAACCGGCTTGTGCGTGTGTTCAGGCTTCTGTACCTTCTCCTCGATGGTAGAGGTTGTAGAAAAACATTGCCAGGGTGGGATGGATCTTTGAGAATACTGGTGGCCTTTCCTTGATAGCGGGCCTGGTAGATGGATTCCTACTCCTATCCCCTCTAAATACCTTAAAATGCACACACACACACACGTTTCAACACACACAGTGAGACTTCCTTTAGGAGAAGAGGGATGAAAATGATTTCTCTGCGGAGATTGGCTTTCCGAAAATAAAAACAACTTTGCCCAATAAATTTTCCTTGAAGGCAAAAGGTTAAAGCATAGATGTTTCAGAACCTGCTGCTGGAAGGTACTAGCATGTGTAGTCAAATCATTAATCACTCAGCTGTCTCTGAAGTTAGCGAGTTTTGCCAAGATTTGTAGCTCAGGTTGAGGTTCTGGATGTAGATTTGCTCGCTGAGCTGGAAATGAACTGGAAATGAAAATGAACCTTCCAGCTCAGCGAGCAAACCTACATCCAATGTCTCTGAAGTCTCATAAATACAGCTTGCTCAGAAAAAGTTCTTAACAAGTTCTTTCAATCACTCTTTTCAAAAGAACAGTAAGTTTCCCGGAACTCAAGAGGATTGTTTTTTCTGAAATGAGAGAGAGAGATCAGCTAGGCAGCTGGTTTTAGTAGGTTTTCCTCCAACTCAACTGGTTCTTGGCAGAGTTTTCTTCAACTGAATCAGATAGAAATAACTCTCCAAGCCAATCACTGTCCAAAACAGTCCCAGCAGGATCTACAGCAAGTCCTTATCTTCCAGGGGTGGGAAGAGTCAGACCTGCATAGAAGCATGTTACAGGGCTATGACCAAGGCAAGGGTGTAGCTCAAAATTTTCACTTACCTTGCAGAAGCAAGTGGAGTCAGACATGTAAGAGAGCACCTTCCAGAGCTCTGAATAAGGGCAGGCTCAGGATCCAGGGCATCCATTAACTTCCCAGAGTGGGAAGAGATGTGAGTTTTGAGAAGATTTGAAGCTCAGGTTGAGGATCTGGATATAGGTTTGCTCACTGAGCTGGAAGGTCAGCTGAAAGATCCAAGGAAACCTAAACACACAAATAGAAAGCAGGCTATGCTACCAGTGCTTCATCTGGAGGCTCACTGATGATGTTGCCGCATATGGTGACGAAACATCTGAAAATGAACCTTCCAGCTCAGCAAGCAAGCCTACATCCTGGGAAGAGATGTATTAAATACAAGAGCAGAGAGTTGATGGAGCTTCATAAGACATTTGTTCGGTCACAACTGGAATTATGTGTGTAGTTCTGATCACCACACTCGAGGAAGGATATGATTGCACAGAGGAGATTCACCTGGATGTTGCCTAGGTTACAGTGTTTCAGCAATGAAGATAGCTGAGTTCGGCAGTGGCTGTTTTATGTAGAACAGAGAAGGTTGAGGAGGAGACCTGATTGAGGTCTACAAAATTATGAGAGCCTTGATAGAATAGACAAACACTTACCTTTCATAAATGTTTCAATAACCAGGTGGCATGGTTAAATATAAAACATCTTAAGAGTTGTACATCACAGAAACTGACCCTTCAGTCAAACTTGTCCATACTGACCAGGTTTCCTAAACGGAACAAAGCCTGTTTGCCTGTATTTGGCCCATAGCCCTCTAAACCGTTCCTATCCATGTACGTCCCCAAATGTCTTTAAAATGTTGTAAATGTACCATCCTCTACACAACCATTGCCTATTGGGGGACCTATAGAACAACTCCATGGAAGTAATTGACCCTTCTTATTTCTCTGTTCCACCCATATAGCTTAACTGGACAAACCTTAGTTCACCTGCCTTACCTGTCAGGCCTCTTGTATTGAAATAAGTGCAGTTTAGTTCATCAGGCTTACCTCGCTTTCTACCATGTTGTCAATTTAACTTGTTCCACTTAACTACCCGTACTAGTTTCAAATCTCTTTCTTTTCTCATGCTGAATAGTTCTAGCAAATCTCCCCACCAGGATATTGCTCCCTCTCCAGTTCAGGTGCTACATGTCCCTCTTGTACAGATCACCTCTGCCCCAGAAGTGCTTGCAATGATCTAAGAATCTGAATCTCTGCCCGTTGCACAAGCTCTTCAGCTACACATTTATCTGCTTTGTTCTCCTATCCCTACTCTCACTAGCACTTGGTATGAGGAGGAATCCAAAGATTACAATTCTTGTGCTCCTGAGTTAAAACTTTGTGCCTAACTCCCAATATTCACTCTACAGTCCGTCATCGTTTTTCTACCTACATCATTGGTACCAATGTGTACAATGACCTCTGGCTGCTCACACTTTCCTTTAGAATTTGCTACAACTGCTCTGAGACGTCCTTCACCCTGGCACCAGAGAGGCAACACACCATTCTGGAGTCTCACTCGCTGCCACAGAAAGGCTTGTCAGCGCCTCTGACTACAAAGTCCCCAATCCAGGAACCTTGATCAGTCAGGAAATCAAGGGTTAAGCAGAAATGCAGGAAAATGAACCTGAGCAGTATCAGATCAGCTATGATCTTATTGAATATCAGTATTTGCTCCTGTTCCTATTTCTTACAGTCTTAATGTGATAGACCAATCGAAACATAGTGGCAAACAGTTAAGGGATATTCAAAATACTCAGAAGTATATTCCTATGGTAAAGAAAATCTCTAAAGGGAGGGCCAACCATGCACGGTTCACTAAAGTAGTTAGAGAAGGAAGAAGAAGAGAATTAAGGAAGAAGCATATAATTGTACAAAGGTGAGTGACAGATTAGATGATTGGTCAGAATATAAAGAATGGCAGGAAAGGACTAAAACGTTAATTAAGATGTAAAAGAGTATGAGAGGAGGTAAGCTAGAAATGTGAAACCAGATAACAAGAGTTTCTACAGATACTTAAAAGGTATTAAATAAAGTCAATGTTGGTCCAATATAGATTACAACATAGAGGTTAATAGTACAGGAAAGGATATGGCAGATGAAATAAACAAATACAGTAAACTTTATTTTAACCAGCATCTTAACAAACCAGCCAAAATTATAAACCTCAAATACTCTGATCTTCCACAATGTCTGGTTATTTATGCTGTAAATTAAGTATAACAGTGATGTACATACCCCCACAATACATTTCTATTACTTACTATGTGTTTTTAAATTGATTTTAGGCAAAATGTTTATGTTTTTATGTAAATTCTTTGAGGGATGCTGATGTCTTGAAGTCAGAGTTTACTGTGGTTATGCATAATCTCTTAACTACCCGGAAAAGTCGATCAACCAGCAAATTCCTGGTCTCATAGGTTCTGGTTAATAAAAGAAGTTTGCTGTATTTTGTTTCTGTCTTCACTATAAAGGATACAAAAACTTTCCAGTAATAGCTATAAATCAGGAGGTGGCATGGAGAAACAAATTGAACAGAATTACAATAGTATGGCAAGTAAGTAATCTGTGAGCTAGCACCTCTTGGTCGAGATGGATTTCATCCTTACAGTCTTAAATGAGTGGTTAATGAAACAAATGTGTTGGCATTAATTTTCTGAAGTTGCTAACTTCAGGAAAGATTCCATTGGGCTAGAATGGAAGGAGGTGAGAAACAGGACATTGTCGGCCAGTTATTCTCACCTGGTCCAACCTCACCGACCACCCACAACATTCCCTGCCCCCGTGTTGATGTTTGCTTTGTTCCACAAATCCAGACAACACAAGTTTTCTGTACAACAGCAGTAGCTTTTATAATTGGACAGCCAGCAAGAGATTCAAAATGTCCCCAAAGTAGCCATGTGTCTACTTGTGGTGACACTTCTCTATGAATATCTGCCCCACACACACACAGACAGTATATTTTAGAGGAATCAAACAAAAGGTTTATCAGACACATGGGCGATTGTCATCACATAGGTTAAAGTAGATAATTATGAATTTACAAAGCCCGATGAATGTGGGTGTCCTGTGGTAACATGTGAATGGATTACAGAAACTGTTTATCGTATTCTTCACGATTATATCTTGATGGGAAGAGATTAAGGCAGAAGGGTTTTACCTGCCGTAAATGGGGGATTCACATACCTATGCTAATATGGAGGGGACGTAAATGGGGAATTCTCAAACCTATGCTGATATGGAGGGTAAGTAAGAGAATGGGAGCGGGAGGCAGTTTAACAGGATTGTGGCTAAGGCTATCAGTCTTGTCTGGAAAGGGCAAGTACCTCTGTCAGGGGGAATGCATATGTGTGGCTCCACTCGACTCCATATCTGAGACACAGTCAGTCTCTGCCCTACTGAGATGTTCTGTCTGTATTGTAAGAGGGCAGGCTTTCTGTTGATACTGCAGTAAGTCCTTTGGCAGGGGAATGTTTAACCCTTGACTCCCCAGTGTGTCCTGCAAGAGAAGCAAAGCATGGAACTGACCACTCTGTGGCATTTTAACTCCATCACCCATACCTCACATTCCCACACCCTGATCCCCACTCATTTTCACTAGCATCACCACAGGGCCCTGCTAACCTCTGAAAGTGTGAGGAGACCTCCCACAGTCTGCACCAAGTGTGATCTGTTTGACAAAACCAGCTGATCAAAGATTGAAATACCGAATCTGGAGTACTCCCTGTTTAATTCTGAATGGTTGATAACTGGCTGTGAATACAAATGCTTTATTAGAATGACTGACTTGGTGTTTTCTAATCAGTTACAGAAACACTGAGATTCCTGGTACCCTGTCCTTAGTTACACTCCTCGTTCTTTTATTCGCACTTGAATTTAACTTGGCCAGTTGTCTCCTGACCTTATGGAGTTAAAAACATTTTGGAAGTCGGGGAGCTGATGGCCTTATGGGAAGGAAACTGCCATCCTTATCTGGTCTAGCCTACATGCGAGTCAAGATTAGAGTGCTGCTGGAAAAGCACAGCAGGTCAGACAGTATCTGAGGAGCAGGAAAATCGATTTTTCAGGCGAAAGCCCTTCATCAGGAAAGTTTTCATCAGGCCTGCCTGGCCTACATGTGACTCCAGACCCACACCCACAGCAATGTGGTTGACTTTTAACTGCCCTCTGGATAATAAATGATGGCCTAGCCTGCAATGCCCTCATCCTGGCCAGATGTCAGACAACACCAGGTTATAATCCAAGAGGTTTAGTTAAAACACAAGCTTGTGGAGCATTGCCCCTTTGTCAGGTGAAGTGCCACTTCAGAGTAAGGGCAGGGGTCGGGTGAGAATGCTGGCGTAGGTTGGGGATGAGTGAAGGCAGGGTTATGACGGATGGTAGAGAGGCAGAGATGAGAGAGACAGATGCGGGAGTGTGGCGCTGAGGGGGATTGGTGATTGCAAATGAGTGTAGACAGGGTTGGGGAGGGTGACCTGTGAAGGGGCAAACCTCCACACTACCCCCTTGCATCCCGTTTAAATCTGAACACAGAACCGGAGACATGTGAATGTGAGAATTTAATATGTGTCCAACATAACATGTGCTGGCATCAGTAAATGCAGCCCTCGGAGTGATGTTTAAAACCATTGGGAACTGATCATACAGCCTGGATTGGTTCCACATCATACCACTGATTATACTCCTCTAGGCTGTGTGAGTGGAATACATTCAGGAGGGTTAACTTTCAGATATGCAAGTATATAAAAGAAGACACATTTGAAGGAACCTCATTGCTATTGAAAAGTCAGGATCAGTTAGCCTGAGTTATGGCCATAATCAATATGGAATGGACCTTGGTGGGAATTGTAAGTAATACAGTGGTCTTGGCCATGGAGATTTCCTGTGTGTGCCCTGCACGTTCTTGTCAGATCCACCAATGTCAAGGCAGTTTTCTTCATTGACCACTGCCTCCTGCTGGCCGACCGTCAACTGCAGTACATCCAGCGCGCTGGCAAGGGAATGTGGAAGCTGAATGTGAAGAGATTGACCCCAGGAAACACTGAGGAGCTCAAGAAGGATTACACAGATTGGAGAACTATGAAGTCTCTCTTTGAGCCTCCAGCAGACTGTGGGAAAGAATCAAGGTGAACATCAAGAGGTTCTTCATCCTCAAAGGTGTTCAAAAGGCAAGAGAGAGAGAGAGATGTGGAACACTGTCCAAACTCCAGAAAAGCATGCAGAACCTACTCCTGCTGCAGACGATTGGATTTATGTCACAGAGGATCTTCAGGAGGTAAAGAGCCAGCAAGACTCGCTCTTTGCCCAGGAGTCCTTCAAGATAATCTTCCGGTCCAGGGTCCGCGGCGTGGAGCAGGATGTGACATGCTCGTGTTGCTTCTTCCAGAAGGTGCTCATGGAGAACTCTGTCCTCAGCGCCTGAAGGAAGAAGATGGCTCAATAACGTCATCTCAGTCTGACGGCCTGAGGATCAGCAAATCCTTTTATTGCCAGTCTGGATGACACAAAGCCCCCAGACAGCACAATCTCCCAATCATTCCTGTCCTCTACCATGGAGGTCTTAGACAACAGCACAGAGGAGAGGCTGGACCAGCCTCTGGATGAGCTGATCAAGTCCTTACAAAACAATAAAACTCCTGGAAGTGATGGTTTACTGGCCGAGCTGTATTCAGCTCTGAGGGACTTGATTGGCCAGGACCTGCTGGAGGTGTACAATAGTATGTTTTTGGCAGTCAGTATTGCAAATCAACGAGGAAAGATATCATCACCCTCATCTACAAACAGATGTTCTCTGAGACCACCCCCCCCCCCCCCCCCACACTCCTCAGGGATATGATCACCTATGTGTCGGACACGGGGCTGGACACCTGCCATATCAGCCTGGACCAGGAGAAGGCCTTTGACAGGATATTGCACACTTTCATGTGGGATGTGCTTTCAAAAATGGGCTTTGGGGAGGGAATCTGCAATCAGAGCAAACTGCTCTACACCAACATCCGAAGTGCAGTCTCAATCAATGAGTGGGAAGCAGAAATCAGATCAGATCGGGAGTCAGGCAGGGCTGCCCACTCTCTCCTGCCTCGTTTGTGTGTTGGATACAGCCTTTTACTGAGTCCATCAGGAAGGATGTGAGCCTCAGAGTGGTGATTATTTCAGGCAGTGGAAGCCTGCAGGTCAAAGCCTCCCTATACATGAACGTTGTCTTCTCAGCTCTGCTGTCAGTGCACAGACTCATGAGCATCTGCAACCAGTTCAAATTGGGCCTTGGGAGCCAAAGTAAATTGAGGCAAGAGCGAGGTCATGTCCTTTGGGAACTGGGCCAACTGATCCTTTATCCCCTTCACCATAAGGACAGATTAGCTGAAGGTGCTGGGAATATGGTTCAAAGGAGTTGGGGTGTGCGCAATATCTTGGGAGGAGTGTATTACCAAGGTGAGGCAGAAACTAGTCTTTCGGGAACACTGCTCCCTCTCCATTGCAGGTAAAAACCTGGTCATCAGCTGTAATGCACTCTCTTTCTGTTGCTGTATGTAGCACAGGTCTGGCCCATGTGCCGAACCTGCTCTGCTGCAGTCACCCAAGCTGTCTGGAAGTCTAAGATGGACCGTGTCCACAGGGACACCAAAGCTCTGGATAATGGAGGAGAGGGGGAGAACATAACCAATGCCGACTCTATCCTGATGGCCAACTTTGTGTACAGATGCATCAAGCTGTGCGTAGACCCTCAGTGTACAAACACCAGTGTCACTAGGTACAGAGGTTCTATAAGACCATAAGACATAAGAGCAGAAATTAGGCCATTCAGTCTATTAGGTCTGCTCCACCATTCAATTAGGGCTGATAAGTTTCTCAATCCCCGTAGCCCTTGATCCTGTTGACAATAAAGAACCCATCTATCTCCATCTTAAATATATTCAATAACCTGGCCTCCAGAGCCTTCTGTGGCAACGAATTCCATAGATTCCCCATTCTCTGGCTGAAGAAGTTTCTCCTTATCTCCGTTCTAAAAGGATCTTCCTTTTATTCTAAGGCTGTACCCTCGGGTCCTGCTCTGTCCTACCAATGGAAACATCTTCCCAATATCTATTCTGTCTGAACCATTCAGTAGTCTATAAGTTTCAATTAGATCCCCCTTCATCCTTCTAACCTCTATCAAGTATAGACCCAGAATCCTCAAACATTCCTCATAATATGTTAACCTTTTCATTCCTGGGATCATTCTTGTGAACCTCCTCTGAACACGGTCCCGGGCCAGTATATTCTTCTTCTGATATGGGGCCCAAAACTGTGTACTATACTCTAAAATGTGGTCTGACCAGAGCCTTATAGATTCTCAAAAGTACATCTCTGCTTTTATATTCAAGTCCTCTCAAAATACACACCATCATTGCATTTGCTTTCCTAACTACTGATTCAGCCTGCAAGTTTACCTTGTGAATCCTGGACTAGATTTCCCAATTCTCTAGATTTCTGAATTTTCTCCCCATTTAGAAAATAGTCCATGCCTCTCTTCCTCCGACCAAAGTGCATGACCTTACACTTTCCCACATTGTACTCCATCTGCCACTTCTTTGCCCACTCTCCAAACCTGTCCAAATCCTTCTGCTGCCTCCCCGCTCAATGTTACCTGTCCCTCTTCCTATCTTTGTATTGTCTGCAAGCCTAACCAGAATTCCCTCAGTTCATTCATCTAGATCATTACATTTTTTTTAGAAGCCCTATAATGTGGAATCAGGCCATTTGGCCCAAAAGGTCCTGGTGGCTCAGTGGTTAGCACTGCTGCCTCACAGCATCAGGGTCCTAGGTTTGATTCCTGTCTCAGGCAACTGTCTGTGTGGAGTTTGCACATTCTCCCCGTGTCTGCGTGGGTTTCCTCCAGGTGCTCCGGTTTCCTCCCACAATCCAAAGATGTGCAGGTCAGGTGGATTGGCCATGCTAAATTGCCCACAGCTTGACACCATCACAATGCTGGGACATTAGTACGAGGGAAATGGGTCTGGGTGGGTTACTCTTTGGAGGGTCGGTGTGGACTTGTTGGGCTGAAGGGCCTGTTTCCACACTATAGGGAATGGAATCTAAGTCCACGCCAACCCTCTGAAGCGTAATCCACCCAGAGCAATTCCCCTACATCTATTATTCTACATTTACCCCTGACTAATGCACTCAGCCAACACATCCCTACAGGCTATTTAGCATGGCCAATTCACCTGACCTGCACATCTTTGGACTGTGGGAGGAAACTGGAGCACCCGGAGGAAACCCATGCAGACACGGGGAAAGTGTGCAAACTCCACACAGACAGTGGCCAGAGGCTGGAATTGAACCCGGGTCCCTGGTGCTGTGAGGCAGCTACACTGGAGCTTACTGAGTAAAATAAGAGCCCATGGTGTTGGCATGGATAGAAGCTTGGCTGTTTGGCAGAAAGCAGAGAGTGAGGATAAAAGGGTCCTTCTCAGTATGGCAGCTGGTGACAAGTGATGTGCCGCAAAGCTCAGTGATGGGAACCATAACTTTTCACTTTATACATTATCAGTGGCTCAGTGGTTAGGGTTAGCTTTAGAGTCGCTTGCAAGGGAACTTGAAGGTGGTGGTGTTCCCATGTATCTGTTACCCTTGTCCTTCTAGATGGAAGTGGTGGTGGGTTTGGAAGGTGCTGTCTGAGGAGCCTCAGTAAACTTCTGCAGTGCATCTTGTAGATAATACACATTGCTGCTATTGAGTGTTGGTGATGGAGTGAATGGATGTTAGTGGAAATGATGCCAATCAAACAGGCTGCTTTGTCCTGGATGGTGTCAAGCTTCTTGAGTGTTCTTGGAACTGCACCCATCCAGGCAAATGGGGTGTATGTCATCTCATTCCTGACTTATGCCTTGTAGATGATGGACAGATTTTGGGGAATCCAGAGGTGAATTACTTGTCGCAGTGTTCCTAGCTTTTGACCTGCTCTTGTAAATACTGTCTTTATGCAATGAGTCCAATTAATTTCTGGTCAATGATAACATCCAGGATGTCAATATTGAGGAATTCAATGATGATAATGCCATTGAAAGTCAAGGATGGTGGTTAAATTGATTCTTAATGAAGAGAGTCATTGCCTGGCATTTGTGTGGCGTAAATGTTACTTGCCACTTGTCAGCCCAAGCCTGGATATGGTCCAGGTCATATGCATTTGGACAATGACTGTTTCAATATCTGAGGGGTCGCATATGGTGCTGCATGTTTTTCACTGATGATTGCACATTCTGATCTTATGATGGAGGGAAGGATGAAGGAGCTGAAGATGGTTGGGTCTACACACTACTCTGAGGAACTCCTGCAGAGATGTCCTGGCTGATCTCCAACAATCATAGCCATCTTCCTACGTGCCAGGTATGGCTGCAACCAGTGGAGTATATTTCCCTGATATCTATAATTCCAGTTTTGCTCGGGCTCTTTGATGCCATACTTGGTCAAATGTGGCCTTGATGTAAATTTTATTTTTAATATTCACTGCTTCAGATTTTAAGGTTCTTTGTTTCATTATATTTTTAATCAAGAATCCTTGGGAAAATTATCCCCCACCACTTTCTCTGGTGCAGTGCCCCCATGGGACAGGGAGAAAAATCAGCTCCGACAATCCAGGCCACCGTCTCACTCTCAACAAGGTGAGGGAATGTGCTGTTAGTCCATTGAGAGACACGGGATGGGACACTGGAGGGATCCATGATTCTCGAGAAGTGTTTGTTCAAGTATTGTATTGTTTACTCTTCAGTAGTGTGCTGTAGTGCACCGAGTTTGAAGAGAGCCTTCAAGTCAAGACCAAAGAAGTTAGGGCTGTTTAGGTAATGACAAGCTCAAGAGAGAGAGAGAGAATGAGAGACAGTGAGAGAACAAGGACAGGGAGTGAGCCAGAGAGAGAAAGTGAGCCTGAGGGAGAGCGAGAGAGCCAGCCTGAGATAGGGGGAGAGAGAGAGAGAGAAAAAGAGAGATAGAGAGAGAAAGAGAGGGAGAGAGAGAGAGGGGGTGAAAGAGAGAGAGACAGAAAGAGAGAACGAGAGAAAGGGAGAGGGGGGACAGAGTGAGAGAGAAAGAGAGAGAGAGGGAGAGAGAGAGGGAGAGAGAGGGGGGACAGAGTGAGAGACACAGATAGGGAGAGACAGAGAGCGAGGGGGATAGAGAGAGAAACAGAGAGACAGAGAGAGAGTGATTGAGAGGGAGAGACAGAGAGAGACAGACAGACAGAGAAGGGGGGGAGAGAAAGAGAGGGAGAGACAGAGAGAGAGAAAGAGAGTGAGAGGGAGACAGAGAGAAAGAGAGAGAGTGAATGAGAGAGAGAGAAAGAGGGAGAGAGTGAGTGAGAGGAAAGCAGAGACAGATGGAGAAGGTGAAGGAGAGACAGCATCTATACACCCTTTAAGTGGCCCTGAGCCAACATGAAAAAGCTTGAAAGAACTCTGGGTTCTATCGTTTCTTAAATCTCTCCCATCAGATCAGTGGGACACCAGTGATGAAACAGAACAGGAGAGAAGCAAAAGCCATCTTAACCATTAAAATGTGCTCCCCAACTTTTTGACACATCGCTAATAAATGGGTGCACCTTTAAGACGGCTCTTCCCATTGCATGCAACTTATCAACATTCTCTTTCTTCATTCTCGTACAATTAGAATGCCAAAGTACTGGAGTCTTCAAATAATGGGATACCCAAATATTTGCCTTTCACTCCATCATCACCTCATTATTTCCCCAGAAAACTGAGAATGCCTTTCTCCTTCTCTGAAGCCTGCACTAAGATCCTTTCACATCATGTCCTTGTGTTGCTTGGGCCCACCTTTCAGAAGAACCTGGATACAGAGCAGCAGAGATGGAGGTACAAATTAACAATTTGCTGTCTTACCAGGGAAGGTATTGTTATGTCATCATAGGTAAAAAAGAAGGGGGCAGTTGAACAAAGGTCCTTGAGCTAACTGCCATCTGCCAGAGCTAAGAATCCTCAGCTCTCAAAACAGAAAATGTTCTCACAGTCATCTATATATTAGAGAAAGTGTCACCTAAACAATAATAGTAGCAATGACAGAGAAAATGGCATTCCTGACAGAAGAATCAGAGGAAAAGGCTTCCTGACAGAAGAACGACAGTGGATGCATGGAACATTCCGGAAGATAGATAGGATGATGATGAAGCATGTTTTCCTTTATTGGTCAGAGTATTGAGTACAGGAGTTGGGAGGTCATGTTGCGGCTGTACAGGACATTGATGAGGCCACTTCTGGAATATTGTGTGCAATTCTGGTCTCCTTCCTATCGGGAAGATGTTGGGAAACTTGAAAGTGTTCAGAAAAGATTTACAAGGATGTTGCCAGGGTTGGAGGATTTGAGCTAGAGGGAGAGGCTGAACAGACTGGGGCTGTTTTCCCTGGAGTGTCGGAGGCTGAGGGGTGACCTTATAGAGGTTTATAAAATCATGAGAGGCATGGATAGGATAAATAGACAAAGTCTTTTCCCTGGGATCGGGGAGTCCAGAACTAGAGGGCATAGGTTTAGGGTGAGAGGGGAAAGATATAAAAGAGACCTAAGGGGCAACTTTTTCACACAGAGGGTGGTGTGTGTATGGAATGAGCTGCCAGAGGAAGTGCTGGAGGCTGGTACAATTGCAACATTTAAAAGGCATCTGGATGGGTATATGAATAGGAAGGGTTTGGAGGGATATGGGCCGGGTGCTGGCAGGTGGGACTAGATTGGTTTGGGATATCTGGTCAGCATGGAAGAGTTGGACCACAGAGTCTGTTTCCATGCTGTACATCTCTATGACTAAATATGCAACCTGGTTGTAATTTTGAGAGACTAAATTCTTTTTTTTCTACATGAGTGGGACTCGTATTTATTGGCACAGAATTAAAATCTTGTTTTCTTTGGGAATAGTTAGTAGTTAGAAGGAATTTATTCAGTTTGTTAATACTTTAGTTAATTTGTTCACTGTTAGAGTTAGATAAATGTGTTGATTTTTAAGTGAGTATCAAGGATTTATTTTTAACCACTAGAAGTTGCAGAAGAGCAGTTTACATCACCTTTTACACCCTTTTTATAGATTATAGGTTTCGGTGCTCCTCTTTGGGTGGTTCAGTTTTATTTCTCGGCGGGTTGGAGGGTTCACCTTTCACTTTATAACAATTATCCAAAACTCCAAACCCATCTTCCAGGTGTAGCAGCGATTTACTGCATTTAATTCAATCTAGCTCAATTCTGTATTTGCTGCTCACAATCTTGTCTTCTTTACATTGGGAGACAAAATGCAGACTGGGTGACTGTTTTGTTGAACACCTCCACTGTATCTGTAAAAATGACCCTGAGGGTCCAGTTGACTTCAACACACCAACATCTCTGTTTCAGGCCTGCTATAGTGATTGTGTGAAGCTCAGCGCAAGTTGCAGGAACAACACCTCATCTTCTGCCTCAGTACCTTACAGCCCTCAGGACTCAGAAGTGAGTTTATCAGTTTCAGAACGTGAACACCCTCCTTCATATTCATTACCTGCTCCTACACTTCTATTCTGTGTAGGTGCTGCCAGCACAGCGATCTCATTTTCATCTGTTCAAGTTTTCATTTACACTCATTCAACATTTACTTGTTTTCCAACTTACTATCAGCAATCCCCTTATCTGCTTCCCTTGAGTGTCTTGCTCTCTCTGGGAACAGTTCCCAACTAGATTAGAGCTGTGCTGGAAAAGCACAGCAGGTCATTCAGCATCCGAGGAGCAGGAAATTCGACGTTTCGGGCAAAAGCCCTTCATAAGGAATAGAGCTAGTGAGGGATCTTGAAGGAGAACCGTTGCTGGTGTTTTTGAATCTGTAGTCTGTACTGTTTGTCCTGTTCAGTTCTGAACTCTGCTGGTTTAAAGGTGGTCCGGAGTCAGTGTGGGATGAGTTGGTTACGGAGGCAGGCACTGAGAAAGCAAATGTGGCTGTGGTAGCGAGTCTGTTTCAGGACATGGTTGAAGAGCTTCCCGGCAGAGGAGATGACCTGGGAGTTGCAGTGAGAGAGAGACTCACTAAGATTCTTGTAGAGAGAGGAGGAAAACTTCTTCAAGGCAGGCAGTAGGGTTAAAATCAACTAGGTAAAAACAAGGACTGCAGATGCTGGAAACCAGAGTTGAGATTAGGCTGGTGCTGGAAAAGCACAGCAGGTCAGGCAGCATCCGAGGAGCAGGAAAATCGATGTTTCGGGCAAAAGCCCTTCATCAGTTTTTACCCACAGTTCCCAACAATGTGACTCACTCCTTACCCCCCGCCTCCCCAACCCTGTCTTCAGTGTAAATACCAGTATTTTCAGCTGCTTTCAGTTCTGATGAAGTGTCACTGGACTTGAAATGTTAGCTCTGTTTCTCTCTCCACAGATGTTGCCAGACCTGCTAAGTTTCTCCAGCACTTTCTGTTTTTGTTTCAGATTTCCAGTTCTTTGTTTTAGTATAGATTGTGGTTAGTCAGCTCAATACAGACCATGAACAAATCCCAAATCTTTCCAGTCTACATGGATCCTGATTTTTTTATTAGATGTTTCAATGGCTTCAATGTTCTGCTCGCAAATTGATTTATTTCTGTGCTAAAGCAACAGATTAAGCAGTATATTTAGGAAATGTGTTCAATTCACATATTCAGAAAAGGCTGAATAAAGCTGTCTCTGTTTCACAGGATGTGACACAAGAAGCTGTTTCCTGCCTGGGAATCGTTTTGAAAGAGTTTCCCCAATTGAATCGTGCCATTCCATATTCTGTAAATGTAATTCTGTGAACATTTCACCTAATGTTGGACTCTTCCTTTGCTGGTTGCTATAGTAACTGTAGCAGTGCATGTTTCTTGAAGATGAGAATCAAATGGGCAATAAAATGAGGTTGATTAACATTTGAGAAAGAACAAGCATGACTTTGATAATGTGACGTTTTTGTTTTGTGTTGCACTGTATGTGAGAAGACCCATGTATACGGCAATGCAACTAACTATAAATAATATGTTTCTTTTGTATAAACTGAGCAGTTAGTTTGTGGAGGTAATTTTCTGTGAATTGGACATCATTGTTTAAAAGTCGATGTGTGTAAAATTGTGAAATGGGGGAAAGCATTGCATAGTCCCTTTAAAAGATGGTGTTTTCTTCACTGCTTAGAATTAAAATGGATGTCTGAACAGGAGTTTAAAGTGTAGGTGCACAGACAGCAGCCGAATTGAAACATTTTGTATCAAACAGGCAAGCAGCATTTTTACCAAGACAACAAGTCTTTTTAAATTTATCCAATCAATTTGAATCAAGCACTCAGATACCTAAAACCAATTAAATTAAAATCTGATGGTTTTAACTACCTAGAACCAACCCGATTGTAAAGAAATTGATAGGTCATCAAGGGTATAAAAGATGAGGGCATCTGGAAAATCGGAGAGAGCAGACTGCCATCTGAAGAGATAACAACTTTCAGATGTCAGAGAAAGGACCATCTAATTAATAAAGGTACCGCAGCGCTCTTAGTTAATATTCCCAACAGCAGAATTCACACAGAGAGAACATTCCTGATAGAAGAACTGACGCAACGATTCGAAAGGAGGAGGCATTCCTGAAAGCACCAGCAGAAAGGTCAAAGAGTATTCCAGAAGGTGTATCCTGCTGTAATTTTGAGAGACTAAATTTTATTATTTTGTTACATGAGTATTTTTTAAAACAGCATAACATTAGGATTTTGTTTTATTAGGGAATAGTTAGTAATTAGAAGGGAATTGATCAGTTTGTTTGTGGTTCTGTTAATTTGTTCACTGTTGAAGTTAGATAAATAAATTGTCACTTGTCGATTATAGAGTGGGTAAAATGATTTCATTTCAATTAACCAGTCCTTTGTAATAGCTTGGGAGGGTGAGAGGTAGTTGTCCACTTCTTTTAATGGATTATAAGGCAAGGCGAGCCTCTCTGGGAGTTTCAGTTTCAGTTATCAGAGGGGAGTCGATCTCCACTTCATAATGTATACATCATTTCATTCTCACCTTGATACTCACCTGTAATCAACTTGAAATTGGGAGATTTGATTAACAGCAAGACTTTGTGGAGCTTTTAAAAAACTAAATAAGAATAATTGAATATGTGTTAACGGTGTTTGGTGACACATGAACTTTAGGTGACATGGCAGCAGCACAGTGGCTCAGTAATTAGCACTGCTGCCTCACAGCGCCAGGGACCTGGGTTCAATTCCCACCTAGGGCAACTGTCTGTGTGGAGTTTGCACGTTTTCCCTGTGTCTACGTGGGTTTCCTCTGGGTGCTCCGGTTTCCTCCCACAGTCCAAAGATGTGCAGATTAGGTGAATTGGCCTGTAATGTTAGGTGCATTAGTCAGGGGTAAATATAGGGGAATGGGTCTGGGTGGGTTGTTCTTTGGAGGGCCGGGTGTGGATTGTTGGGCCGAATGGCCTGTTTCCACACTGTAGAGAATTGAAAAAAAGATTTTGCAGCAAATGTGTTCACACAGCGATGTACATGCACACTGAACATCACTGTTTCAAGTGCAAAGATCTACACTGCCCACGAGCACATAAAGGTCGCAGGCTCGATATGGGAATCCATGGGGAAGGGGGAGAGAGTGGACCACGAGTGGGGAGAGAGATCGGACAGGGTTGGAGTGGGAGTAATTGGGTCTGCGAGGGGTGAAATAGGCCACGCTGATTCTATTCCCCTCCCATACACACTCCTTTCCTCACCCTGAGACCTGATCTCTCTCCTCCCACCCGATCTCTTCCCCCCTGCAGTGATTGGAATGAAGTCAGTCAGGTGGATCTCACAGACTATGAGTTCCCCGATTAGGGATGTTAATATGATACAATCAGGGAGCCCTGGCTGACTGGTATAAACAGGAATGTCAGAGATTTGACTCACCCCAAGAGTTGGCTCTGAGGTAACTGGATCAGTGTCAAGAACTTTCCACGAGTACATAAAGGGTGACTTGGTGACAGGATACTGGCCTCTCGGGAGTTATTTCACCTCCCATACCTGATCCCTCTCTCCACACCCCCACTCTCTTTCCCCACACCCAGTCTCTCCCCAGACCCTGTCTCTCTCTCCCCCCACACCTAATCTCTCCTCCCACACCTGATCTCTTCCCACACACCCAATCTCTCTTTCCCCATACCCCCAATCTCTCTCCCCATACCCGATCTCTCTCCCCAGACCCAGTGTCTCTCCCCAGACCCAGTGTCTCTCCCCAGACCCAGTGTCTCTCCCCACACCCAATCTCTCCTCCCACACCTGATCTCTTTCCCCATACCCCCAATCTCTCTCCCCAGACCCAGTGTCTCTCCCCAGACCCAGTGTCTCTCCCCAGACCCAGTGTCTCTCCCCACACCCAATCTCTCTCCCCACACCCAATCTCTCTCCCCACACCCAATCTCTCTCCCCACACCCAATCTCTCTCCCCACACCCAATCTCTCTCCCCACACCCAATCTCTTCCCACACACCTCATGTTTAAAAGATAAAAATAGTTAAAACTATTGTTGTGGTTGTGTTCGCCGAGCTGGAAATTTTTGTTGCAAATGTTTCATCCCCTGTCTAGGTGACATCCTCAGTGCTTGGGAGCATCCTGTGAAGCGCTTCTGTGGTGTTTAGATTAGATTACTTACAGTGTGGAAACAGGCCCTTCGGCCCAACATGTCCACACCGACCCGTTGAAGCGCAACCCACCCATACCCCTACATGTACCCCTTTTTACCTAACACTACGGACAATTTAGTATGGCCAATTCACCTGACCTGCACATCTTTGGATTGTGGGAGGAAACCGGAGCACCCGGAGGAAACCCACGCAGACACAGGGAGAATGTGCAAACTCCACACAGTCAGTTTCCTCTGGCATTTATAGTGGCCTGTCCCTGCCGCTTCCAGTTGTCAGTTTCAGCTGTCCGCTGTAATGGCCGGTATATTGGGTCCAGGTCGATGTGTTTGTTGATGGAGTTTGTGGATGAGTGCCATGCTTCTAGGAATTCCCTGGCTGTTCTTTGTTTGGCTTGCCCTATAATGATAGTGTTGTCCCAGTCGAATTCATGTTGCTTGTCGTCTGCGTGTGTGGCTACTAAGGATAGCTGGTCGTGGCGTTTCGTGGCTAGTTGATGTTCATGGATGCGGATCGTTAGCTGTCTTCCTGTTTGTTCTATATAGTGTTTTGTGCAGTCCTTGCGTGGGATTTTGTACACTACATTAGTTTTGCTCATGCTGGGTATCGGGTCCTTCGTTCTGGTGAGTTGTTGTCTGAGAGTGGCTGTTGGTTTGTGTGCTGTTATGAGTCCTAGTGGTCGCAGTAGTCCGGCTGTCAGTTCTGAAATGCTCCTGATGTATGGTAGTGTGGCTAGTCCTTTGGGCATGTCCTCGTTCCGTTGTCTTTCTCTTCGGCATCTGTTGATGAAATTGCGTGGGTATCCGTTTTTGGCGAATATAGTTAAAACTATATATTTTTTAAAAAATTCAAAATTCCAACTAAAGACTGAAAGTATGTTCAAGCCAAAAAGATGTATACATGTTTTTGAAACTAACATTGAAATTGGCTCCAACTAGACATCCTAAGGTAAGAGATTAGTCAAAATGCAGAAGGAGTTAAAGTGTTGATCCACAGAAAGTATTTGTGGATCCAGCCCTTTTCATATTGTCAGCCACCTCAGTGACAAAGATGTGCAGAGAGACAATTTTCAATAAATCCATTCACTAGTTCATGCACTAGTGTCTGCCTAGAGCATACAGCATGTGCCTCGGCGTCAGCAAATGCAGCCAAGTGGGTAGAGTTTGGAACCATGTGGGTAGAGTTTGGAACCATGTGGGTAGAGTTTGGAACCATGTGGGTAGAGTTTGGAACCATGTGGGTAGGGTTTGGAACCATGTGGGTAGGGTTTGGAACCATGTGGGTAGGGTTTGGAACCATGTGGATAGGGTTGGAACCAAGTGGGTAGGGTTTGGAACCAAGTGGGTAGAGTTTGGAACCATGTGGGTAGGGTTTGGAACCATGTGGATAGGGTTGGAACCAAGTGGGTAGAATTTGGAACCATGAGGGTAGAGTTTGGAACCAAGTGGGTAGAGTTGGAACCATGTGGGTAGAATTTGGAATCATTTTGGCAGAGTTTTGTTTTGCACTCCTGACCATTCAAGCCCATAATTTTGAAGCACAACCTAAGTTTTCCAAAAGCGAAACTTGTATTTTTCTTCTCATCTACCTTCCATTAGATAGTTTCATCAGCATTGACATTAAACAAAAGGTCCATATAAATTCTAACACTTAACACCACCTCTGGTGTTATTCTATCTGCATTGAACTAGAGGTGATGGAGGAGCAAGTGTTCCAGAATGAGGACTCTTAAATAAAGTCACCAATAAATCAAGAAAAGAATTAAATTTCTGTGAGAAAATCTTTTATCCAGACAGTGATCAGAGTACAGAATCCACTACCACAAGCAGTAAGGTGAACAGCTGAGCGACCTTTTTTCAGAGAAGACTTCATTAACACATATAACAAACAACATAAGCAGGAGTAGGTCATCTGGCCGTTTGACCCATCTCCACAATGTATGATCCTATTATGGCCTTACCTCTACTTGTCTGCCTGTTGTCTACAACCGTTGACTCCCACAACAATAAGGGAAAATGATGCTATATTGGTTATTTCACTGGACTAGTGGTCAAAAATTCCAATCCAATGGTTCTGGTGACTTGGGTTCAAATTCTAACATGGCCGATGGTGAATTTACAATTCTCTAAAAATCGAGAATAAAAATAATGACCACAGTTGACTATTGTAAAAATCCAATCAGTTCACTAATGTCCTATACGGAAGGAAATCTGCCAAACTTACCTGGTCTAGCCTACATATAATTCCAGACACCCAGCCCTCTACGCAACCAGGGAAGTGCAGTAAGTGCTGGCCTAGCCAGCAACTCTCATAATTCTATGACGTAATTAAAAAATAAATCTGTCTGAAATAGCGTGGGCAGAGAGAGAATACAGGACCAGATGAAGTAGGGTGGAAGGTGTTTAAACAGCATTACATATTGAAGCATATTAATATTTAAGGATTAAATCAGAAGATGTGAAACTGTTCAAATATGTTCGACATTGGTTTTATCAAAGACTGAAGTCAACAATTCCATGTCTGCTGTAAGTTAAGAGGCCCTCAATTTCTGGGAGACCTCGTTGAAAAAAACTGAGGGGTCTCTTTTTGCAACCCTTTTTGTACTTTGTTTTCTGTTTTACAGATTTAAGAAGGAAAGCTACTCTTGTGTTAAAGCAGTGAGCAAAATCATTCTGACTTCTGCAGACCCAAATTTTGAAACCTGTACTTATTGCCATGGTTACACTTATTTGTAATGTTTTCATTTCAGGCCACAGGGATTTTGCAGAGAATCTGAAATTGATAGTATGACAGAAACTAGACCATATGGAAGACAGTGGGATGCTATTTCTAAAACTTGAACACATTTCAATTTTAGCCTAAACTGGGAATGGAGTAGGTTCAGGTCAACTGTGGTTAAATACTGCCGAGATTGACTTCAGTGTATCATAAAATCAGTCAGGATATAACAGTACTGTTCTTTCTAAAGCCAGACGCTTTCTGCCAGGTTAAAGCCAGAATTGTAATATGTCAAGGAGCTCATCTAAGCACTGGCATTTTTGTTTATTCATTCACAGGATGAGGGCGTTGCTGGCCATTTGTTGCCCATCCCTAATGGCCCACACAGCAGTTAAGAGTCAAGATCTGGCCTACATGGAGTCTTGAGAGACTAGGTGGGTTAGCCATGGTAAATGCAGGGCTATGGGGATTTGGGTGGGGTGGGGGTCTGGCTGGAATGCTGCAGACTTGATGTGCTGAATGGCCTCTTTCTGAACTGTAGGGATTCTACGAATTCTAAGATGATTAGATTACTTGTACATGATTGTTTTGACGTTATGATTTTTGCAAACCAACTATCCAAAAGGCCACTGCTTGCTAGTTGGGATGTGGATCATTGATTGAGAACTTTTTGGTTATCCATGGAAGTTCCTATTTTAATATATATGGGCTGGTACTGAGATCAGTTCAGAAGTGACAACTACATAAAGAAAGGTAGCTTTCTGCAAGAACTTGTGTAATTATAGGAGCACTGCAGGGAGAAGTTGAAGAAGGAAGTGTAGTTTATTGGTCTTGCCTCAAGTAGACTGAGGCAGGTTTTGGCAGGTGCATGCTGGGATATGCTCCCCAGTTCTGCTACATCTTGCCTGATGTCAGTAGTCACCTTATTGTCTTCATATCCTTACAATCCTGGACAATGTTAGGTTCCTTGGTTGTATCATTACAATCACCCTGTATCATCAGTGAGTGGCCATCCACAGCTATGGGCTGCAAAAATTTAAACACTCCTTCTTTTTGCCCTAAAGTGGGACATCCTTCACATCTCATTCTGAGAATGTTCCACCTGGCTATAGGGAGCCTAGGAAGGGGAAAGGTCTCCCCCCTCTCACATCCTACAGAGCCCCACAACATTTTTCCATTACTCATTGATATTGCTTCTGCAGTGTGCTACTCCCAAGTCAGTGACCTCACTTTGACCTCACCGGATAAGGTCATTGGCCCTGTCCAATCTCTGGAGCCTTGCCTGCATTTCCCATGCGTTCAGTCCAGACTTCTCTGGATCATGTAAACAGCTTCAGGCACATATATTGACACAGCATCCCCTTCTAATGAGGGGAGGATACTGCATTTCTTATACTTAAGACAACCATCTCAGCTTCTAGCAGTGTTAGCGAGCATTACAGTAGGACATGTGAACATATGTTTACAGAAGTACAGTCAAGCTGCAGGTAATGAATACCTGTGCCATCCATGTGCCCTCACAATGTCATTTTCTTTGTTACCTACCACTATGACTAGTCCTAACCTGACACGTACTGCTGATGTGCAGATGACCTGATTATTGATATTTCCTGATGTCTGATACCATGGTGGTCTTGACATCAGGAGGGCCCTAGCCCAGGTACAGGCACACTTGGCCCCAGCTGCTGTCAATAAAGACAGCAGCAGAGACATGATACCTCCAGAGTGTCTGCAATTCTAACCCAAGACAGGGCTGCCTGTCAGATATGGATCATAGAATCCATACAGTGTGGAAGCAGGCTATTCAGCTCACTACAACCCTCCATTGAGCATCTCATCCAGACCCACCTCCCCAACGTTTCCTTGTAACTCTGCATTTCCCATGGCTAACCCCAGGCCACTATGGGCAATTTAGCACTGCCAATCCACTTAAACTGCACATCTTTGCAGGAAACCAGAGCACCCAGAGGAAACCCCTGCAGTCACAGGGAGAAGGTGTAAACTCCACACAGTCACCTGAGGATAGAATCGAACCTGGGCCCATGGCACTATGAGGCAGCAGTGCTAACCACTGAGCCACCATACCACCCAGAGTACCTTGCTTCATCATCCTGTGGGTGCCTGTTGGAGTCAGAGGGAGTGAGATTGAGGTGTGTCATCCAGCTTTCACCTTGCCGATGATACTGGGTACCTATAGCTATAACAATGATGACGAATCGAGCAGCCACTGAGCAATTGCTGGATTTGGGTCTTCAAGTAGAAGAACCTTCAGTGGTCCCCAGTGTGTGCACTGGCTCTCCAATGAACATCATGACTTACTGCCAATCTGTTACTTTTTGCCCATACCCTAAACATTACTTCTGCACAAATATTTATCCAAAACCTTCTTGAATGCCTCAATTGACTCTTCCTCCACCACACTTCCAGACAGTGCTTTCCAGACATGAACTGCTTGTGTGAAAATGTGTTTCTTTCACATCATCTTTGCTAAATTTGGAAATCTATGCCTTGTTCACCTTCATCCTTTTACACACTTCGTGAAGTTTCGTGAAGTTTCTCAACCCTGGAAATATTCTTACCGATCTTTTCTGCACTTTGTCCAGTGTATTTACATTTTTCCCATAAGATGGCACCAGCACTGGACACAATATTCCAGCTGAGGTCTAACAAAGTATCTTGTTTAAGTTCAACATAATATTTTTGTTGTTCTACTTTGTGTCCCTCTTAACAAAGTCCAGGATGTTTTCTCCTTCTGTCTTGCCACCTTCAATGATCTGTACGCATGTACACCCAGCACCTGCACCAGCTTCTGCACCCCCTTTAGAATTGTAAACTCTAGTTCTTATTGCCTCTTCATGTTATTCCTACCAAAAATGCAACATCTCACACTTCTTTGGATTGAATGTCATCTGCCACCTCTCCAGCCAATCCACCAACTTATCAATGTCCTTTTGAAGGTTTGCACCACCCTCTTCACAGTTTGCAGTGTCTTCAAGTTTCATAACATCTACAAACTTTGAAACAGTTCCCGGCAGGCCAAGATCTAGATCATTTATGAACATTAGTAAAACCAAGCGTCCCACTGCCCACCCCTGGGGAACTCTGCTACAAACCTTCGTCCAGCATGGAAAATATCCATTGTCCACTGCTTTGTTTCCTATCACACAGCTAATTTTGTATCCACATTGCTACTGTCTTTTTTGTTCCATGAACTATAACTGTCCTCACAAGTCTGTCGTGTGGCACTGTATCAAATGCCTTTTGAAAGTCCACATATACCACATCAACAGCATTTACCTCATCAACTCTCTGTGTAACTGCTTCAAATAACCCCAAGTTAGTCAAACACAATTCCCATTTAGGGATCCATGCTGGTCTTTCCTAATCAATCCACCCTCTCCCACATGACTATGAATTCTAAGACAAGCATCCCCACCACAGATGTACTATTCTCTGACAGAAGAACGTCCTCCTTATCTATGTCTTAACTCGACAACCCTTGACTCTAGTCCTAATGCTTGTTATTACATTTATTTCCCATCCTCCTGTTGTCCCTTGTCTATTTATTAAGTTGTTATTAATGTATTCTAATATGAAGGCTGATTCAAAGTCTTAGTCAACACCTCTGCAATTTCCTGGTTCCCCAATATTATTTCCCCAGCCTAGTTCTCTAAGGAGCCTATGTTAGGTTTGGCCGCTTCATTCCTTTTTATAGACAAAAGTAGCTCTTGCTGTCTGTCTTGATATTAATTGCAAGTTTACCTTCAATGTTTAGTTTCTCCCTCAGTTATTTTTTGTCATCTTTTGTTGGTCTTTAAAATTTCCTAATCCTCTATCTTAACCAATAATCTTTGCCATGTTGTTAACTTTTCTTGCAATTTCACGCTTAGCTTCCCTGGTTAGCCCCTTCCAAATATCCTTCTTTCTCACTGGGATGTATCTTTGTGTAAGTCATGAACTATCTTTTAAAATGTCTGCTATTCTTCCTCAACTGTCTTTGCTGATAAATTCCTTTCACAGTCCACTCCAGCAAGTTCTGCCCTCATTTCTTTGTAATTACCTAAATTTCCTCCTCTCAAATAGAATGTTAAATTCTCCCATGATATAATCACTGTTTCCTACGAGCTGTTTTATTCTGGCATAATTTATTAAACCCGACTCACTACACATCACCGATCCAAAATAGTGTGATCCCTGGTTGGATCCACAAGATATCGTTCTTGTAAACTGTCCTGAATACATTCTGAGTTCTTCCCTGTGGCTACTTCTGTTAATCTGACTATCCAAATTTACATGAAGGTGAAAGTCACCCATGCTTTACTCTCTGCCCTACTGTATAGCTACTGTTAGGGGATGGGGAGAGAGAGAGAGAGAGAGAGAGAGAGAGAGAAATAGAGTGAAAGAGAGAGAGAGTGTGAGTGAGAGGAAAGTGGCGACAGAGGGAGAAGGTGAAGGAGAGACAGCATCTTTACACCCATTAATTAAGTGGCTCTGAGCCAACGTCACAAAGCTTGAAAGGACTCTGGGTTCCATTGTCCTACCAGACGAGATAGATGTTGATCTTAGGGATAAAGGAATCGATGAATATGTGGAGAAACAAGAACAGCGGACTGAACTGGATGATCAGCCATGATCATATTGAATGGGGGTCAAATGGCCTACTCCTGCTCGTACTTTCCTAAGTCTCTTTTCCTTTTTCTTTCTTACCTCCAAATATATGGATTCTACATCTTTGGATGCAAGATTATTTCTTGCGATTGTACTTATTCCATCCCATACCAAGAAAGCTACTCCATTCTTTCTTTCCTGCTATCCTTTTGAAAAGTCACTTACCCCTGAATATTTCACTCCCACCTTTCATCTCCTTGTAACCACATCTTTGCAATAACTGTAAGATGATTTTCATGTTCAAAGTGGGCCCACAAGCATCAAGGACACCCCTGTTGCAAGAAGAGCAGATTGAGCATATACATATGAATTGGCAGCCCAAGATGGCACATTATACAAAGGAAATAAAATCATTATTCCAAATGAATTGAGAGAAAAAATGCTACAGTGCATCATATAAATCACCAAGTGATTGAGTAAAGTCTGAAGGTGGCAGGTATCGGTCAGATACCTTATGGACAAATAAGCCACACTTGGATAGGTACGTGGAAGATAGTACAATGAAGGGTATATAGGTTAATCTGATCTTAGAGTAGGATAGATGTCCGGCACAACATTGAGGGCTGAAGGACCTCTATTATGCTGTACTGTTCTATGTTCTGTGTGATGTGCTTCACTGACCGAATATGATCAATGAAATCCAGGGCCGCATCAGAGCTGGTAATGGATACCTAGCTAAACTGGTAATGGATACCTAGCTAAACTGGTAATGGATGCCTAGCTAAACTGAGATGGCAGTGAAAGTTGTCAAAGGAATCAAAAATAAATGAATAAATCCAGCATAGACATAAATAATGCAATCCTCAAGTGGAAAAACACCTACTGAAAGTAGTTCAGTACAATGACTAACTGAGGCCTGATTAGCTTAGTTGGCTGGATGGCTGGTTTGTGATGCTAACAGCTTGGGTTCAATTCCTGCACCAGCTGAAGTCACCATGAAGGACTTTGCTTCTCAATCTCTCCCCTCACCTAAGGCACGGTGATCCTTAGGTTAAACCACCATCTGTCATCTCTGGCTAATAAGAGAGCAGTCATATGGTTTGTCCTGGTAATATCATGATCCATCCAAACTACCGAGAGCAAAAAGCTACTGAAGTTAGTTGTAGTAACAGGTGTGAGTGATAAAATCGAGGTGAAACAACAGCAAATCCAATTTTATTTTCGCAGAATGGCCAAACCATTGTTACGCTGAGCATTAAGAAACCATTCAAGGTACAAGTCATCTGTGCTGTCAAAAAGAACCAGCCCTGTGACAACTTGGGAGCTGCATTAAGTAGTTGCCACCTTGATTGTAATTCATGGAGAAGAATGATCAGGTAATGCCATCACAATCACAGAGACATACACACAATTGGAGAAGCTGTTCCTCAACTGCTGGGAGCGGACGAGGACGATACTAACTCATCACCTCCACATTCCACAGACCAACCATCTGACGTACAGGTGTACAATAACCCAGAAATGGAAATGGACCAATAACAGGTAACAAATGACAACATTTGAATAACACACTCGGGGGAAAAAAACATCACCCAGATGAACTGCCAATGACTATGCACCATTCAGAGTCTATTATAATTTAAGTATTATATTTGCAATACTCATGCAAAGTCAGACAAGAAGAATAGACTGCAAATACATGAGAACAGTTGGACACTTAGCAGGTAACCTAACTATCTCAAAATGTAAAGGGTAAGGCATGAATATTTTTTCTGTTTCTGTTTTTGAGAAAAGGTGTTTGGAATAAAATGCAATATTGTACCATTCTGTTTCATGGTTTGCCATTATTAAGTAACTCTTACCATGAGACATAGATGGGGGAATCCATTTTGTGGCTGGTTTCAATAAGTCACAGTCCAGGCTAGAGTGTGAGAGACAGAGAGAGGGAGACAGTGGGGTTATACAGGAAAGCATATGAATTTGAGGCGTAGCAAGAAAGGCAAGGAGAGGTAAAGTGGAGAGAGAGGAGGGAGGGGTGAGGAGAGAGGACTAGGTAGAGAGGTTCAAGGAGAGAATGGTAGGACTTGGAACAGGGAGAGTAAGAAGGATAGAGGGAGAAGGAGAGAGAGTTAGGGAGAGAGAAGAGGGAGAGAGGGAGAAAGGGGCAAGGAAAAATGGAGAGAGGGAGAGGGGGTGGGGAGAGAGGCAGAGACAGGCAGGGAGAGAGGGATTGAGTGATAGAAAAAGGAAGGTTTAAGAGGGGGAGGTTGGATAGAGGCAAAAAAGGAGGGAGATGGGGGGGGGGGGGGGGGAGAAGAGAAACGAGGTTAGAGAGGGGTGATGGGGGAGGGAGAAAGAGGTAGGGAGCCAGAGAGAGATGGGGAGTGGGAGAGAGGGAAAGATAGGGAGGGAGGGTAAAAGGATTGGAAATCCTTGCAATCGACAATTCTCAGAATTTCATACGTTGCCTCAGGGCCCCAGCCGGGTATCTGCGGGATGGGTTTGTCATAGCAACCAGGCCCCGAGGCGGGAAGCTGGGGACTGGGGAAAGATGCGGCCAATAACACAGGAGCTGGCAATGAGAAGCGGCAGGACCAATGAGAATAGAGAGTTCAGCAGCATCAGCACCAATGATACAGGAGCAGGCTACAGCATTGCAGCAAGCTCAGGCAGGGAGAGGGACACACAGAGAGAGAGAGAGGAGAGGAGGAGGGGGGGGGGGGAAGAGAAGGGCAAGGAGCATCCATCCTCCATCCACCATCCAGCAGCCGGGCAGGGAGTCACGCTCCTGTCCCCTGCTATCCCCTGCAGCCGGAGTGGCCAGAGGGCTGCGGGCTCCAGTGGCCGGACAGGGAGATCCAGGAGCTCCGGCGCTGCAGACAGCATGGACCGTCTGATCCGGCTGCTGCTCGGCTTCCTCGCCGTGTTCCCCCTCCAGAGCCAAGCAGCGCCCAAAGTGGTGAACATCGGCGCGGTGCTGAGCACCAAGAAGACGGAGAATATCTTCAGGGAGGCGGTGGCGCAGGCGAACCGGAAACACGGAACCTACAAAATCCAACTCAATGCCACGGCGGTCACTCACAAACCCAACGCTATCCAGATGGCCCTGGCAGTGTGTGAAGACCTGATCAGCAGTCAGGTAAAGGTGGCAGTCTGCTCTCGCTATTGACTATCACTAACCAGAGTGTTAACTAGGACTGAGCATTCTGTAGCAACCTTATACTAACCTTGAGTACTGAGCAGTAATATTTACTAGTCTTGACGAATGATTGGAAGTATTATTCAGTACGAAAACCAGCATCATTTACTAGTTTACTAGCACGATTTACTAGAATTGGTCGTTAACCAGCAACATTTACTGGCACTGAGATTTAAGTCAGTTACCATTTACTCATGCCAGCTATTAAGCAGCACAATTTGCCAGTTGGTGGTATTAGCTGTACTAATTACCAATTGGTACCATTTACTAACAGTGAGCACTAACTAGAAACGTTTACTTGTACTCTATTTAATGGCAGCACTTACTGGCACTGAGTAACAATCAGAAATACTTACCCCAGTCGTCCATTAGCAATTTGTCAGCATGGACACTGATGAATTTGACATGACCAGATTCAGGGGATTACGTGTTTGAGGAGAGATGTTGGGAGGGTGTGGGTCAGCAGTGAAGGAGAAAGATAATGCACTGGAGGAAAAAGCAATTCATTTAAATACGAGGAGTTAAAAACAAATTAAATGTAAAGAATTGGGACCAAGAGACCCCAAATGGAATTGGGGTGACAAAAGAGAGTGTGAGTCAGGGATTGGGGCAGCTGAGTTATGGATAAGGAGAAATTTGAGGGAATATTGGAAAAATCAATGTTGAGGTGGGTTACAAAACATTGATAATGACGGAATGTGGCAGAGTGAATAAGGTAGAGACAGAAGGTGTGTGATGTGAAATTAGGTTAAAAGTTCTTGCTGATGCATGGGATGGACAAACTATGGGGAAGGAGAATTGAAAAACAGGAATAGTGTTCTTCACTATCGATTTATTTAACATTGTGAAGGTCACTATCAGGTAAGTATTGACACTAAACCATTGAAGGAACCATTAGGATAAGACCAAAAGTCATGTCAAACAAGTAAAGGTGCAGCTTAAAGGAGCATCAAGAGGTAGCCAGGCAGAGAGGTTTTGGAAGGGAATTCCAGAGACTGTCATCTTGTAACTGAAAACACATCAGCAGCAATGATGGATGAAAAGAATGGGAACACACTGATCTCCATCTTCACTGCATTGCCAACTACCTCAGCTTACCTCAGCTTCTCTGTCTCTGAAAGTCTCAGCATTGTGTCCAGAATTAGATGAGCATAAGTATATTACAGAAGGAGAGAGTTAGGTAGAGGCCAGGCTATGCACAATATAAAATTGAAAAATCAATATATTGCCTATTGTGAGTCTGATGGCACCGATGCAATAGCCAGGCAGCTTTAGAAATGACATTGCAGTTGAGGGGAGGGTGAGTGCTCAGAGTAGAAGAAAGAGGCTGGTGTGGTGAGACTCTGATAGGACACTGTCAAGTCTGATTGCTACTGAGTTAGCACGAAGAACGTTATCCCCATTCTAGCTTGCAAAGCTTAGGATACCTTTGAGCCATACCTTAAAGCTGCAATACTAACTCATATTTCTTTTCTTTTTTATATTGACATTTTCTTGATAATGTTTGCTCTTTTATGATAACCGTCTTATGTGCCAGGGAGATGAAAGACAGGACTCTGCTCTCTGAGGAACCCTTCCTGTTCTGGGTACCTCTCTGGAGAGGTGTCTGGTACCTCATTGCTTCCTGTGGCTGAGAGCAGCTATTGAATTGGAAGCAGCCAGAGTCCACCCACACTCTACTGCATGGAGAATGAATGCTCCCTGCAGCCAGACATATATTGCTAAGCCTCTTACTAACTACTGAACCTCCGCACGCTTGCTGCTGGATGTTGTAAAGGTTTTTCGGCGCAGAGCAGAGTACAGGGGCTCTTCTAGCATTCCACCCATGAAGAGCATTCACCAGATTAAAAGGAAGAGACAGAATATCCATCATCACTTCAGACTGTTCCAAACGTTTTACAGCCAATATAGAATCATTGAGGCATGGTCACTGTGTAGGAATTGAAGCAGCCAAATTTGTGCACAGCAAGCTCCCACAAGGATCAATGTCATATGTCATGTTTGAGGGATGGTGGCTGAAGGACATTTATTGGTCAGGATACCTGAGACACCTAATCCATGGGATCTTCTGCATCAATCTGAGATGGAAGATGGGATGTTGACTGAGCATCACATTTGAAGGACAGCAGTTTGGACAGTTGAGCACTGGACTACTCCCCAAGATTTCATGCTCACTTCCCCAGAATTAGGCTTCTTACACAGATATGTAGCAGCTTCCCATTGTGAAGATCAATAGGAGACAGAGACTCTTGCATTTCCATAGGTTTTGATTTGCACCCTGGCATATGGTCATCACCAGGAATTCCAACATTTGTTGCCCATCCTAATCGCCGTTGAACTGAGTGATTTCCTCAGCTATTTCAGACAGTTAACACATTGCTATGGGTCTGGACTTATTTATAGGTCAGACTGGGTGAGGATGGTAGATTTCCTTTTTTCAAAGACATTAATGATCCAGATGGGTTGGTACAATAATTGTTGATAGTTGTCATGGTCACCATGACTGAACTCAGCTTTCCGATTTGTTAAATGAACTCAAATTCCACCAGCTGCCTTGATGCAATTTGAAACCATGTCCTCATGGCTTCAGGGTGTGCCACTGGATGCCATTACCAATTTCCAACCATTCCCTATTCCCCCTTCCTGCACACCTTGTAAAACTTCAAAATGTCCCAAAGCACTTTACAGCCACTGAAATACATTGGCGAGGCAGCCAAAAGAACACCATATGACTATCATGTGACCACCACAGGACCAAAGAAATAGTAGCTGAATTAGGACACTCAGGCTATCTAGTCTGCTCCACCATTCAATTGTGGCTCAACCCTGTTCTTCTGTCTTCTCCCTAAAACCTTTTATCTCCTTTTTAACCAATAACCTATCTATCTCTGTCTTAAATACACTCAATGACTTGCCTTCCAAAGCTCACTGCGGCTATGAGTTGCACAGATCACCCATTCCTCCTTATCTCATGTTTTCCATGGCTGTTCTTTCATTCTGAGTCTGTGCCATTGGGTCCTAGACTCTCCTCATAGTGGAAACATTTTCTCCACATCCATTCTATTCAGGTCTTTCAGTTAGCTATAAGTTTCAATGAGATTCCTCCTCATCCTTTTAAACTCCAGCAAGTACAGATCCAGATCTTCAACTTCTTTTCACATGACAAGCCCTTCATTCCCGGAATCATTCTTGCAAACTGCCTCTGGACCCCCTCTAAGGTCAGCACATCCTTCCTTATATATGGGTCCAGAACTACTGACAATATTCCAAATGCAGTGTGACCAGAGTCTTATGCAGCCTCAGCAATACATTTCTGCTCTTGTGTTCTAGCCCTGTTGAAATGAATGGTAACACTGCACACTTGCCTTCCTAACTGCCAATTGAACTTGCATGTTAACCTTAAGAGAATCCCAAACTCGGAGTCCTAAGACCCTTTGCTTCAAATTTCTGAAGCCTTTCCCCATTTAGATAATAGTCTATGCCTCTATTCTTCCTACCAAAGTGCACAATCTCACACTACCCCACATTTTATTCCATCTGCCACTTCTTTGCCCACTCTCCTGACCGTCCAAATCCTTCGACAGCTTCTCTACTTCCTCAGCATTACCTGTCCCTCCATCTACCTTTGCATCACACTGAGCAACAAGCCCTCAGTTACTTTGTTTAGGTCATTGATGTATAATGTGAATAGTTGTGATCCCAACACTGACTCCTGTAGAACTCCACTAGTCACTGGCTGCCATCCTGAAAAAGACCCCTTTATCCGCACTCTCTGCCTTCTGCCAGTTACCCTAATCCATTCCCATACCAAGCCTCTCATACGGGGGTCTTATCTTATTTAGCAGCCTCCGATGCAGCACCTTGTCAAAGCCTTTTAGAAATCCATATAGGTCACCTCCACTGCTGCCCTTTGTCTAACTTGTGCGTTACCTCCTCAAAGAATTCTAACAGCTTTGTCAGGCATGATCTCCCCTTACAAAACTATGCTGATTCAGTAGTAGTTTTTTTTTATCAGAACCCCTGACAATCCTGTTTTTTTTCTCTCTTTTTCTTTTATTTAACCCCCACTCTACCGCCTAACTGCGGTAGTGCTTATTTTTTCCCCAGCACCCATGGTGTGTGTATGCACAGGTGTGAGACACAGTGAGAGACACAAAGTGCACGAATCTTTATTCAATTTTCTGTAGTAGTTTACTATATACTTCCAATTACTCACAATCCCATTGTAATTTAGATTAGATTACTTACAGTGTGGAAATAGGCCCTTCAGCCCAACAAGTCCACACCGACCCGCCGAAGCGCAACCCACCCAGACCCATTCCCCTACTCCTAACACTACGGGCAATTTAGCATGGCCAATTCACCTAACCTGCACGTTTTTGGACTGTGGAAGGAAACCGGAGCACCCGGAGGAAACCCACGCAGACACGGGGAGAATGTGCAAACTCCACACAGTCAGTCGCCTGAGGCGGGAATTGAACCCGGATCTCTGGCGCTGTGAGGCAGCAGTGCTAACCACTGTGCCACTGTGCCGCCCACGTGGTGCTTTAGGAAAATGTTGAATCATCCTTTGGCAGCTTATTGGATGGTTTTGCTGCAGAATGTGTGCTGTGATGGCTGCATAAAAATCGTTGTGGCTGATTTTAAACACAAGGTGTTTCTCTTTGTCTCTTTGTTAAATGTGTTTAATTTATGCATGCAGTATGGTAGTACTTGGCAGAAGACAAGAAGGAAAAGGAGGCTTATTATTTTCTGGGACATCTTCAGTTTTTCTATAAATAATAATCATGCAGCACTGCCATTGAAAGGTGGCAGGAGCTAGTTAGTCTCAGCGTGTGTTTGAGGAGACATGATAGGCTCAGCCCCCAGACTTCATTACAGATGAGAAATACAAGACCTTTTGCAGCTTTCAGGAAACAGAGACAAATTGGCACCAGTTCGGGACAGTGTTGAATAAACTCTGCCTTTTTTGACCTCCATGCCAGACATATTACAGTAGCTTGGAGCTATGCATACCTAGTTCCATGGCTTAAAGCAGATCTGATTGCCTCAGTTCAGTTTTATATTTGCAAATTGTATGATGCTATTTCTGGATTCTGCAGTATACTCAGATCTGCTCATGCTGTGAAATATTAAGTAAATGCTTTTCTAGGGGATCTAATGGCGTAGTGGTACTGTCTTTGGATGATGGGGGGGGTGGGGATGGCATGGTGACTCACTGGTTAGCACTGTTGCCTCACAGTGACAGGGACTCTGAACAGGCTGGGGCTGTTTTCCTTGGAGCGTCAGAGGCTGAGTGGTGACCTTATAGAGGTTTACAAAATCATGAGGGACATGGAGGGATAAATAGACAAAGTATTTTCCTTGGTGTCAGGGAGTTCAGAACTAGACGGCATAGGTTTAGGGCGAGAGGGGAAAGATATAAAAGAGACCTAAGGGGCAACTTTTTTACGCAGAGGGTGTTACGTGTATGGAATGAGCTGCCAGAGGAAGTGGTGGAGGCTGGTACAATTACAACATTTATTAGGCATTTGGATGGGTATGTGAATAGGAAGGGTTTGGAGGGATATGGGCCGGGTGCTGGCAGGTGGGACTAGATTGGGTTGGGATGTCTGGTCGACATGGATGGGTTGGACCGAAGGGTCTGTTTCCATGCTGTACATCTCTATGACTGTATGACCTGGGTTCAATTCCACCCTAGAGCAACTGTGTGGAGTTTGCACGTTCTCCCTGTGTTTGTGTGGGTTTCCTCTGGGTGCTCTGGTTTCCTCCCACATCCAAAGATGTGCAGGTTAGGTGGATTGACTATGGGAAATGCAGGGTTACAGGGATAGGGGAGGGGGTGATGCTGGGTGGGATGCTCCACAGAGGCTCAGTGTGGAATCGATGGGCCAAAAAGCCTGCTTCCACATTGTAGGGATTCAATGATTCAGTAATAGAGTGCCCCAGACCTAAGTCCTGGGCACATTGGTTTGAACCACACATTGGCAGTTCATGAAATTTAAATTTAATTAAAAATCTAGAATAAAAAAACTAGCCAATGGCAACCATGTAACTGCATTCAATTGTTGTAAAAAAAATCATTTTGCTCTCTGTAGGATGGAAATCTGCTGTCCCTACCCAGTCTGACCTACATGCGACTGCAGACACATAGCAGTGTGCCTGACTCTTAGGCCAATGAGGGGTAGGAAAATAAATTCTGACCAAGTTCATAAGGGAATAAAAAAAATTTCTTCAGGAAGCTGTTAACTGACACTGAGTGAGCCTTCTGATGTGCTGTACTGAAGTGTAATTGTGCATTTTTTACAGACCACACAGATTGAATAACATCATATACTGATGTCGACATCTATCTGCATCGTATACCACCATGTGTACATAGATAGGTACAACAACTAACAAACATACACACATAGGATCCCTTCTCTGATCCTTTATTGGCAGTGATGGCTGAATCCTGCAATGACTATTTCTTTTCTTTATGTTGTCATGTCAATGTCGCTGAAATGCAAAGAACACGGTAGAATCTGAAATACTGGAAATATTCTGTAAATCCCATCAAACATTTTTCTCAGGTTTCAATTTGGTCTTTTCACAAAAATACACACTTGCCATTTCTCTTTTCAGATTCTGAATAGTTGTTTCTGCATTTGTTTCCTGAACTTCCCCTTCCCACTGAAGCCAACCATGCGTTATTGGGAAAGTCTTCTTTAGGTTATGGAGCCAAAACAGAGATATTTGCAACAAATATCCCATAGTTAGCAGTGGAGGCACCAGCTGGTCAGATTTAATGGCTGTACATTTTCTTCAGAGAGCAGATTCCGGGCAGGATCAGCTTACATGTTGAAAATAGTTCATATATTTCCTATAGTTAGGTTCCTGGAACATTTGATTTGGAGGAGTGCTGCTTGTGTAGAGGGCTGACCCCACACAAATTGATAAAAGTATTTGCGTGAGTATTGCAGGTTCGCATGTCTCACAGATCGGGCTCCTCCTTTGTCTGTAATTGCAACCTTTTGTTGATAGTATTATTGACCTAATGGGCCTCTTGAGTGGATCAACCTTCTGATATTAAATGGTACTTTAACCAAATTATATTATAAGCAATTTTACTGCAATATTCCAAACCTCAGAAATCTGAGCCATTTCATGAGGATGTAACTGAGTGCTGCTGATACAGTGCAGACCTCCCAGTCCAGATTCATTTATCTGTTGCTGCCACATAATGGAAAAAGTCAAGCCCAAAAAGAAATCATTTTGGCTCATAGGAAATTGCCCTCATCACAGCACATCCCAACCCTCAACACCCGATCCCATCACGGCCCATCCCCCAATCCCCTGATTCCATCATAGTCCATGACCTCATCACAGCCCAACCACCTGACCCCATCACAACCCATCCCCTGACCCCCAACCCCATCATGGCACATCCCCTGATCCCTGACTCCATCATGGATCATCCCCCAACACTGACCCCATCGCAGCCCCTTCCCCAACCCTGACCCCATCACAGCCCATGACCTCACCCCATCACAACCAATCCCCTGACGCTCTGACCCCTGATCTGATCACAGCCCATCCCCTGACCCCATCACAGCCCATCCCCAACCCCCTGACCCCACACAGCCCATCCCCTGACCCCCGACCCCCTGACCCCGTCACAGCCTATCCCCGGCCCCCCCGAACTGATCACAGCCCATCCCCTGGATCCCCTGACCTCATCACAGCCTGTATCTCGAGACCTTGACTTCCCTAATCTTTTTAGAGGTCTACAGTGCAGAAAACACCCGATTCAGTCCATCGAGTCTGCACCAGTCAAAAACAAGCACATAATTATTCGAATCCCGTTGTCTAGCACTTAGCCCAAAGCCTCATCGGCCTTGGCATTGCATGGTCCAGACTCTTGTCACTTGCTGTTCAAAAAACATTTCCTCACATTCCCTCTAAAATTTGCCCAATAATCTAAAACACTCATCACGGCCCATGCCTCTGTTATTGAGGGGTGGTTAGCTCAGTTGGCTAGACAGCTGTTTTTAAGTGCTGGGAGGTGGAAATTGCATGGGTTCAGTTCCCACAGCAGCTGAGGTTACCATGAAGGGGTCTCCTTCTCAACCTGTCTGATCACATGAGGCATGGTGATCTTCAAGTTAATCCACCACCAATTGTTTGTCTCTAATAAGGGAACAGACTGATGGGCCAGTGATAACACTATCTTTACTCTCTTTTATTTTCTATTTCTTAGAAGAAGGCACAAAAACAATACCAAAATTAGTGGGGAACTGAGGGATGATTGATAGTGAGGAACTCAAAAATAGAAGCTTACCAAACAGCTGGAACTGATGCCTACATTCCAGGGTAATAAAACAATGGGCCGACGGAGACACTGAGCACAGGGTCTGACCTTGCAACATTTTCCAGATTCTGAACTGGTATCAGTAGATTGGAAGTTAGCAAATGTCCTGTTCCTGAAAAAAGTAGGGAAAGGGACGTAGGGAATGATGGATCAATCAGGCTGATATCAGTCATTGAGAATATGTTGGAATACATTATTGATCAAATGTTAGCAATATATTTTGAAACTCATAACCATGCACAGCCGACATAACTTTGTTTTATGAAAGGGAAATAGAGTTTGGCCAATCTGCTTCCATTTTTGACGATTCCTTTATTCAAAAAGAGAAGGCAGCAGAAAGCAGGAAACTACAGGCCAGTTAGCTGAACATCTGTCAGGAAGAAAGGAAATACCCGAGTGGCCAGTGACATCTGAACAAAATGTTAGAAGTTACTATTAAAGACATTAAAACAGGGCACTTGGATATGTTCAAGGTGATAAGGCAGAGTCTGCATGGTTTTGTCAAAGGGAAGTCATGGTTAACTAATTTATTGGAGTTTAAAGAACATAAGATATTGGAGCATAATTTGGCCATTCTGCCCATCGAGTCTGCTCCACCATTCAATCATGGCTGATACATTTCTCAAGGACATGCAGGTCCTGAGCCTCCTCCACTGCCAAACTGTTATCACCTGAAGCCTGGAGGAGGAACACCTCATATTCCACCTTTGAACCCCACAACCACATGGGATAAATGGAGGCTTCCTCATTTCCCCTTCCCCCACATTATCCAGTTCCAAGCCTCCACCTCCGGACCCGTCCACCACTGCCCCCTCTGATCTATCACCTTCTCCCTTACCCCATCTACCTATCGCTTTCCCAGCTACCTCCCCCCAAACCCCACCCCCACAGATAATGCACTCCAGTCCCTGTGGCGCCCACCTCTCCCTGAACAGCTCCAGGGTGTTGGTGGACACCACGTGCTCCTTCTCCAAGGAGACCCGGGCTCTAACGTAAATCTCCTGGTTATTTTTTTCTTTTTCTTTTTTTTTCTCTTTTGTTTCTTTTCTTTTTACCCCCGTAGTGCTTATTTTTTTCCCCAGCACCCATGTTGTGTGTGTGTGCAGGTGTGAGACACAGTGAAAGACACAAGGTGCATGAATCTTTACTCAGTTTCCACCACCAGGAAGAAAGGAAACACCCGAGTGGCCAATGACAAACACTGCCCTTCACATCAAAGGGCAATGCTGTGTGATCAAACAGTGAAGGGGAGGGCAGGGATTAAATCAAAATAGAGTTGGAGGGGGAAATGATGCACTCCACTCCCTGCGGCACCCACCTCTCCCTGAACACCTCCAGGGTGTTGGTGGAGACTGCGTGCTCCTTCTCCAAGACATCCAGACTCTAACATAAATCTCCTGGTTAATTTTTTTTTTTCTTTTTTTTCTTTTCACCCGGGTGGCCAGTGAAGAAACAACATTTATTTATTTATTATTATTTTTTTCTCCTGTTTATTTTTTTTTTCTCTTTTTTTTTAACCCCCACACTACCACCTAAGTGCGGTAGTGCTTATTTTATCCCCAGCACCCATGGTGTGTGTGTGTGTGCAGGTGTGAGACACAGTGAAAGACACAAAGTGCACGAATCTTTATTCAATTTCCACCACCAGGAAGATAGGAAAATACCCGGGTGGCCAGTGACAAACACTGCCCTTCACATCAAGGGACAGTGCTGTGTGATCAAAACAGTGAAGGGGAGGGTAGGGACTAAATCAAAATAGAGTTGGAGGGAGAAATGATGCACTCCACTCCCTGCGGCGCCCACCTCTCCCTGAACAACTCCAGGGTGTTGGTGGAGACTGCGTGCTCCTTCTCCAAGACACCCAGACTCTAACATAAATCTCCTGGTTATTTTTTTTTTATCCCCAGCACCCATGGTGTGTGTGTGCAGGTGTGAGACACAGTGGAAGACACAAAGTGCACCAATCTTTATTCAATTTCCACCACCAGGAAGATAGGAAAACACCCGGGTGGCCAGTGACAAACACTGTCCTTTCTCCTGGTTTTTTTTTTTAATCTTAACCCCCACACTACCACCTAAGTGCGGTAGTGCTTATTTTATCCCCAGCACCCATGGTGTGTGTGTGTGCAGGTGTGAGACATAGTGAAAGACACAAAGTGCACGAATCTTTATTCAATTTCCACCACCAGGAAGATAGGAAAATACCCGGGTGGCCAGTGACAAACACTGCCCTTCACATCAAAGGGCAGTGCTGTGTGATCAAAACAGTGAAGGGGAGGGTAGGGACTAAATCAAAATAGAGTTGGAGGGGGAAATAATGCACTCCACTCCCTGCGGCACCCACCTCTCCCTGAACAACTCCAGGGTGTTGGTGGAGACTGCGTGCTCCTTCTCCAAGACATCCAGACTCTAACATAAATCTCCTAGTTATTTTTTTTTTTTTTTCTTTTTTCCAATTTACAGGGAGAGGAGGACAAACCTCAAATCCCAGTTTATCTCCTGGTTATATATTTTTTTTTTCTTTTTTTTTATTTTAACCCCCACACTACCACCTAAGTGCGGTAGTGCTTATTTTATCCCCAGCACCCATGGTGTGTGTGTGCAGGTGTGAGACACAGTGAGAGACACAAGGTGCACGAATCTTTATTCAAATTCCACCACCAGGAAGATAGGAAAACGCCCGAGTGGCCAGTGACAAACACTGCCCTTCACATCAAAGGGCAGTGCTGTGTGATCAAAACAGTGAAGGGGAGGGTAGGGACTAAATCAAAATAGAGTTGGAGGGGGAAATAATGCACTCCACTCCCTGCGGCGCCCACCTCTCCCTGAACACCTCCAGGGTGTTGGTGGAGACTGCGTGCTCCTTCTCCAAGACACCCAGACTCTAACATAAATCTCCTGGTTATTTTTTTTTTTTTTTTTTTTTTTTTGAACCCCAAATTTCACTGTTTACCAAGCTAGTACTTTAACCAACTAAGCCAGAACATCATGTTGACACTCCTGTTTATTTATTTATTTTTTTTTTTTCTTTTTTTTCCCCCCACACTACCGCCTAAGTGCGGTAGTGCTTATTTTATCCCCAGCACCCATGGTGTGTGTGTGTGCAGGTGTGAGACACAGTGAGAGACACAAGGTGCACGAATCTTTATTCAAATTCCACCACCAGGAAGATAGGAAAACGCCCGAGTGGCCAGTGACAAACACTGCCCTTCACATCAAAGGGCAGTGCTGTGTGATCAAAACAGTGAAGGGGAGGGTAGGGACTAAATCAAAATAGAGTTGGAGGGGGAAATAATGCACTCCACTCCCTGCGGCGCCCACCTCTCCCTGAACACCTCCAGGGTGTTGGTGGAGACTGCGTGCTCCTTCTCCAAGACACCCAGACTCTAACATAAATCTCCTGGTTATATGGTGAGCCAAGGCTTTCTTGATTGGCCCAGGTTAACAACCCAAATCAAGAGCCTCGTAGTTAAAGAGGTCCACTTTGTTCCAAACACTACACTTCCTTACATCAAAGATAACCACCGAACCTTCCTCGTCTATCTGAGCATACTTGCATTCGGTATCAGTCAAAGTCCGGGAAGCATACGCTATTGGGCATTCCTGTCCTTGTGGCCACTGGTGAGCCAACAGTACCCCAATACCGTACGGGCATGTCAGCACTATTTCACGCTTCGGATCATAGTGGACCAACACCTTAGATGATGATAGCTGCTTTTTCACTTCCCTAAAGGCTGCTTCTTGGCTTTGTAACCATTGCCAAGGCTGACCCTTTTGCAATAGCAGGTATACGGGTGCCATGATGAGGCCAGGTTACATGTGAATTCACCAACCCAAGGAAAGCTCAGGTACAGATGTGGGAGTGATCAAAGCTCTTTTGATCGCAGTCACTTTCTCTTCAAATGAATGTAACCAGGTTTTGTCAATTCTGTCACCCAAGTAAACCACTTTGGCTCATGGAATACAATTTTTCCATTCTAAGGCATACATCCGCCTGGGGGAAACCTTTAAGCACTACATCCAGGTTCTCCAAGTGATCTTTATTGGTCTTCCCTGTTATTAGTGTGTCATTCAGATAAATGGCAACGTTGGGTAGCCCTTGTAAAATGTTCTCCAGGATCCACTGAAAAGGAGTACAGGCTGATGATACCCTGAATAGCAGTCTATATTGATATAAACTATTATAGGTTACAACTGTAGCTTACTTCTGGGATCCTCAATGTAGTCGCAGGTTCAGGTAGACGTTGGTCATGTCCAGCTTCGTCATGGACAGCCCCTCCACCAACTTTCCGTACAGTCCTCAATGCAAGGGATCGGGTATTTACCCAGCTGCGGGAAGTGGTTTATCAGTTGCTTAAAATCCCCATAGTTACATGGTTATTCCCACAGACCAAACGGTCTCTCAGCATCTCATTCAGGGTTAACCCAAAATCACATGCATCAGCCAATCACTGTAACTTCGAGAAAAATCCCAATATGGATTCCACCAGTTCTCTAAATGCTGAATAGAACCAATAGCATCTCAGGATTAGAGGAGGTTTGGGGTCGTAATATTCCTTAACCAACTCTGTCAACTCTTGGAAGGTTTTAGTGTCTGGTGCCTCTGGAAAGTTACAACCGAAAATGCGGGTCCACACACAGTCAGAAGGATTACTCATTGCTTTTCATCTGACCCAGAAGGAGTATGACACTCCTTCCACATACTTCGACAGCGGGGTCAAATGAGAGTCAAGATTCCCAAGTAGAGGCATGACGCCAGAAATTCATACCCCAACTCCATGATAACTGTTGCATGCGAATGTTCTTCAGGCCCAACCTGTTTTCTCCCACCACCACTGAAATCACTGCACAGAGGCTGGTGTCCCGTCACCAAGTCACCCGTTATTTACTAGTGCATAGTACATTGGCTGTGGTCAGTCAGCTCAGACCAGTCCTCAACTGAGGAAATTGTAATCTCCTGGTTATTTATTTTTTTCTCGATTTTTTTTTCTTTCTTTTTTATCCCCAATTGCCATACAGCAGTAGTGCTCATATTCCTCAGCACTCATGTTTATGTGTGGGTAGGTGCAAGGTACGGTGAAAAACACCAAGTGAAAATAACTTTCATTAACATTTACACCATCAGAAAAGACACCCGTGCGGCCAATAAACCCATGGGAAGCAAAGCCCAGAGTGAGCAATGCTTCTCCTGGTTAATTGTTTTTCCCTCTGGTTATGTACATATTTTTTCCTTACGCCCACCCTACCGCCTAACTGCGGTAGTGCTTCTTCTGTTTTTTTTTCTTTTCTCTTTTTTCTTTGTCTGGCTATATTGGTCAGCGAAGGCTTTCCTGATTTGTCCAAGTTAACAACCTCAATCAAAAATCTCATAGTTAACAAAGTCCACCTGGCTCCAACCACTTTGTAAGACATTCACCTATAATTTAGCTGGGTAGATAAAGGTGGACTAATGAATGTAATATATTTGGATTTCCAAAAAAAAACATTCAATAAGCTGGTGCGCATGTAGTTATTGCACAAGAGAAAGACTCATAAAGTTAGGAGTAAAACTTTGACATGCCTTAAAGACTAGATCATGTAAACGAAGCAGAGATTAGAATAAGTGAGACAGCTTTGGGTTGACAGACTATTGCTATTTATTGTCTATATTAATGACTAAGATGGCAAGAATGAATATATTGCATCTGGGTTTGCTGATGGTACAAATCTTATTGGGATTGTAACCCATGGGGAGGATATAGAGAGTGAAGTGGAACACAGGTAGGTCAAGTAGACAGGATGGAGATAGCAGGCAAAGTAGAATGGGGAAAGTATACACTTATTAACTTTAGCAGGAACAATATAAAAGCAAAATAAGTTTTAAAATTATGACAAACTGAAATTTGCTGTTTTGGGAGATCTGGATGTCCTTGGACTAAAAAAGCAGTAGGAATGAAAAACGTGGATCTGATCCAGTAGGTTGTGGGATTGCTTAATTCCCTCAACTGTATGTTAACTTTTGTGGAATGTTGTTTTATGAAGTTGTAGATGTGTACTTTCTCATTAAGAGAGTGTGAAAGCTGGCATGGCCCTAGAAAGGCACAGGGTGTGCTGAAAATTTTAGAAATGTAACATTTAGATGTGAAAAAAAAGCTGCGATGAGTTGCAATGGTACACAACAAATTTGAATTCAGTCAATTAGTTTAAATTATGCCCCAACACACCAAAATCCAATCGAACTTGAATTTTACTGTTTTTATGACATCAAACCAATGAGACAATCTGATGTTGTAGGGTAAAAAAATCAAGCAGGAGAAAGTGAGGTCTGCAGATGCTGGAGATCAGAGATGGAAATGTGTTGCTGGAAAAGCGCAGCAGGTCAGGCAGCATCTAGGGAACAGGAGAATCGACGTTTCGGGCATTAGCCCTTCTTCAGGAATGATTCCTGAAGAAGGGCTAATGCCCGAAACGTCGATTCTCCTGTTCCCTAGATGCTGCCTGACCTGCTGCGCTTTTCCAGCAACACATTTCCATAAAAATCAAGCATTTTGACCAGTTAGCCACAGTGGCAGAGAGCACCAACAGGTAGACTGCCCACAGAGACACTCTCTTTTCATATGGAATCTGTGCAGCAGAAAACCGAAGACGACTCAGGAAAATCTACAGAGGAAAGTACAAAGGGAAGACTGACAGCTGGCTGGTTTTGAAATTTTGAATTATTTTGTAAAACTTATCAGGGGATTTTATTGGATTGGTATATTGTTGTAGAGTGGGAAGCAGATAAATCGATTAGACAAAGGAGGATTACAGTGTAGATAGTTGTTGTTTAGTCTTCTCTTTTTCTCTTGGAATTAAAGAATAAATTGTTAATTTTTTTTAAATAGTGGGATTTGGTGGTTCTTTAGGAGAAAGTGAGGACTGCAGATGCTGGAGATCAGGGCTGAAAAATGTGTTGCTGGAAAAGCGCAGCAGGTCAGGCAGCATCCAAGGAGCAGGAGAATCAACGTTTCGGGCATAAGCCCTTCTTCAGGAATGCCCTTTCCTGAAGAAGGGCTTATGCCCGAAACGTCGATTCTCCTGCTCCTTGGATGCTGCCTGACCTGCTGCGCTTTTCCAGCAACACATTTTTCAGCTTTGGTAGTTCTTTGTCAGTCATATTTTTACAGATTATGAGGTGAGGTTAGCTTTTCTGTGTGACTGGTTTAAATTAGCGAAGGGGTTTACCCCGTGACATAACAGTTATACCCAACCAGATTGTGCAGAGATTGTTTCAACTTGTAAGCAACACGGAATGAGGTGCATGTGTAAAAGATCAAAAGAAAGACTTGCATTTATACAGTAGTTCTCAAGATTATTGGACAACTCACTTTATAGTCAATTTATGCTGAGCAAACTCCTACAAATAGATTAGATTCCCTACAGTGTGGAAACAGGCCCTTCAGCCCAACAAGTCCACACCAAACCTCTGAAGAGTCACCCACCTAGACCCATTTCCATTTGGCTAATGCACTAACACTACGGGCAATTTAGCATGACCAATTCAACTGACCTGCACACCTTTGGACAATGGGAGGAAACCCACACAGACATGGGGAGAATGTACAAACTCCATACAGACAATCACCTGAGGCAGGGATCGAACCCAGGTCCCTGGCACTGTGAGGCAACAGTGCTAACCACTGACCCACCGTGCCACCTAAGATTTAGGCAATCTGTTTCAGTGAGATGGTTTGAGGGATGATGGTTAGAAAACTGGGGAGAACTTTGTAGGACATTCACCTGTCGATTGCCTGTAGCTTTGGAGGAACGTTTTTACACAGGGTGGCTGGAATGTACAACTCGCTGTCAACTTGAGTCAATACACCAGGCGGCATCAGTGCATTTAAACAGAGGTTTGATACACACGTGTGTGTGTGTGTGTGTGTGAGAGAAAACAGAAAGCGGGCAGGTAAGAAAAGGTAATTTGTGTAGAAGGAGTCTTGCATAGGTTCACAATGGCAGAGACCAAGCAGGTAAAATTAAATTTCTTTGTAAATTCTCTGTAATTTTAGTTGACAGTGAGGAGTGGAAAAGGGAGAGAAGTATAATTCTATTATTGGGCAAGGGCAATGTAGCACTGACAACTGGGTAAATGATGGGGTGAGAGCCAGCCAATGGGGAAAGGATGTTACTAACTGGGGATTGGGAAGAATTGATGAAATGGGTGACAGAGAGGGGAGGAACAGTGACTGAGACCCTGATTACTGCTTTTTTTTAGTTTGGTAGGGTGAGAACTCTGCAAGGCACTGGTGTTCTGATGTTGGAGGAATGTTAGTTCCTGGATGTTTCACATCACTGTGTGTGGTTCTTTCTTCCCAGGTTTACGCGATATTGGTGAGTCACCCACCCGGCCCAAGTGACCACCTCACCCCTACTCCTGTGTCTTATACAGCTGGCTTCTACCGAATTCCTGTCATTGGCTTGACCACACGCATGTCAATATATTCAGATAAGGTAAGGAAAACCCAATTAACTGATTGGTTTGTCCAGTGATTTAATCTGTCAAAATGGGAAGAGAGTTACTGTCTATTTCCTATCAGTACTAATTGCCTCATTATTACAAATGGGCAGAAAATCAGAGGCTGCGTAGCAAAGTATCAGTTGATCCTATCCTGTTTACATCTCTTGCTGGGAACTTGACATTCTCTATAAAAACCTCCAGAGCCACTCCACAAGATTTTGTTTGTAGTTTGTACAAAAGCTACAGTGGGGGCTGTTGACTCAGCCTATATTGTATATCGAGATGTTAATCTAACATATTATATATTAGTACTTCATGTGGGAGTAGGAGGTCCACCTGCAGATCACATTATCCCCAAGAAACTAGGCAACAGATTAGAACAAATAGACAAATTATGTTCATAATAATGAATTCAGAATGTGATTGGTCTTAAGTGAAATTTTATGAAATGTTTCTTCATTGGAGCGATTTTCCTCAGGATTTTATGCTTCCTCCTTTTGAATGGATCTATGTATTACCCAGTTTTCAACTGGCTTGTAGACAGTTCTAGATCTTCTGGGTCCAGCTGGTAGTCAGTCTCAGGGTTAGCTCACTGCAAATTGACTTGCAATCTGCTTCAGCTGCAGCTGTACAGCACACACATGAGATCACTGCAGCCATGCAGTATATGCATGCCCTCAATGCAGCTGTGCAGTTCACGCATGGCCTCAATGTGGTTTTTCAGTTAAAAATGACCATGCGGTGCCTGTCCAGTATGTGCATGAGATCACTGAAGTTGTGCAGTATTTGAATGAACCCCTGCAGTTGAGCAGTTCATGCAGGGCCACGCTGCAGCCTTGTAATACATGTATCTAATCTTTGCAGTTGTATAGTGCGTGCATGAGATCACTTTGGTGTGTAACACATGTATAAATCACTGCAGTATGTAGTGTATCCATGATTTCACTGCAGTTGTGCAGGACATGAATGATCACACTGCCTTCTGGGGAAGATGGGATTTGGACAAGGAGGATGGGTTGCACCTGAACTGGAGGGGTACCAATATCTGAGGCAGGAGTTTTGCTAGATCTCTTTGGGAAAGTTTAAACTAGTTTGGCAGGGGGATGGGAAATGGAGCTATGGATCAGAGAATGGGGTGAATGGGTGAACACGCAGACACAGCGTGCAGAGAGTCTGTGAGGAAGGATAGAGAGATGATAGGGCAAAGTTGCAGTCAGCGCAATGCATTGAAATGTGTCTATTTTAACGCAATAAGTGTCGGGAATAAGGGTGTTAAACTTAGAGCATGAATCAGTACTTGGAGCTACGATGTTGCGGCCGTTACGGAGACGTGGATATCATAGGGACAGGAATGGTTGTTGGATGTTCCAGGGTTAGATGTTTCAAAAGTAGAAATGTAAAAGCGGTGGGGGAGTGACATTGCTAATCAGGGATAGTATAACAACTGCAGAAAGGGAGGTCATCCAGGAGGGGTTGTTTACTGAGTCATTATGGATGGAAGTCAGAAACATGAAAGGAGCAGTCACTTTATTGGGAGTTTTCTCTAGACCCCCAATAGCAACAGAGACACGGAGGAGTAAGATTGAGAGGCAGATTTTGGAAAGGTGCAGAAGTAACAGGATTGTTGTCATGGGTGACTTTAATTTCGCTAATATTGATTGGAACCTCTTTCGTACAAATAGTTTGGATGGAGCAGATTTTGTCAGGTGTGTCCAGGAGGGGTTGTTGACTCAATATGTAGATAGGCCGACTGGATTTGGCGCTTGGCAATGAACCAGGTCAGGTGTCAGATCTCTTGTTGGGAGAGCATTTCAGTGATAGTGATCACAACTCCCTGACCTTTACTATAGTCATGGAGAGGGATAGGACCAGGTGGTATGGGAAAGTATTTAATTGGGAGAGGGGGAAGTACAATGCTATTAGACAGAAACTGTGGAGCATAAATTGGGAACAGATATTCTCAGGAAAATGCATGACTGAAAAGTGGAGGCTGTTTATGGAGCACTTGCTGCGAGTGTTGGACAGGTTTATCCCACTGAGGCAAGGAAGGGATGGTAGGGTGAAGGAACCTTGGGTGACGAGGGATATGGAACATCTAGTCAAGAGGAAGAAGGAAGCTTACTTAGGGTTGAGAAAGCAAGGATCAGACAGGACTGTAGAGGGTTACAAGGTAGTCAGGAAAAAACTGAAAAATGGACTTGGAAGAGCTCGAAGGGGGCATGAAAAGCCTTGGCCAGTAGGAGTGAGGAAAACCCTAAGGCATTCTGCACTTAGCTAAGGAACAAGAGGATGGCTAGAATGAGGGTAGGGCCAATCAGGGATAATAAAGGGAACCTGTGCCTGGAGTCAGAGGAGGTAGATTAGATTAGATTAGATTACATTACAGTGTGGAAATAGGCCCTTCGGCCTAACAAGGCCACACCGACCCGCCGAAGCGAAACCCACCCATACCCCTACATTTACACCTTACCTAACACTACGGGCAATTTAGCATGGCCAATTCACCTGACCTGCACATCTTTGGACTGTGGGAGGAAACCGGAGCACCCGGAGGAAACCCACGCAGACACGGGGAGAACGTGCAAACTCCACACAGTCAGTCACCTGAGGCGGGAATTGAACCCGGGTCTCAGGCGCTGTGAGGCAGCAGTGCTAACCACTGTGCCACCGTGCCGCCCACGGTAGGGGAGGTATTTAATGAATACTTTGCTTCATTATTCACTAGTGAGAGGGAACTTGTCGATTGTGAGGACAGCGTGAAACAGGCTGATATGCTTGAACAGGTTTATGTTAAAAAGGAGGATGTGCTGGAAAGTTTGAAAAGGTCCCCTGACCCAAGGTTACTACAGGAAGTAAGGGAAGACATTGCTGAGCCTTTGGCAATGATCTTTGCATCCTCACTGTCCACTGGAGTAGTGCCAGATGATTGGAGGGTGGCAAATGTTATTCCCTTGTTCAAGAAAGGGAATAGGGATAATCCTGTGAATTACAGACCAGTCAGTCTTATGTTAGTGGTGGGCAAATTATTAGAGATAGGATTTATGATTTTTTGAAAAGCATAGCTTGATTAGAGATAGTTAGCATGGCTTTGTGAGGGGCAGGTCATATCTCACAAACCTTACTGAATTCTTTGAGGATGTGACAAAACACATTGGTGACTGTAGAGCAGTGGATGAAATGTACAGAGGAACCTCGATTATCCAAACGAGATGGACGGGCAATATTTCGTTCAGATAATCGATTATTTGATTAATCAATTAAATGCCTTTCCTCTGGGGCTCAGAGTTTTTTAAGTCTGCTCCCCGCTTAGGAGACTGCAGCAGCACACTGTGCGCGAGAACCCACCTTCAGCGCTGCCCCCACCCACCCTCAACCCCGTCCGATATCGCCTCCCCCCCCGCCTTGTCCAACCTCCCCCCCCCACCCCCCCCCAACCCTGTCCAACACCTCCAACTGCCCCCTGCCCCCGTCTAATACCACCCCCCGGCTCCTGGGCCTGTCCAACACCACCCCCCAACCCCGTCCACCCCTGCCCCCCCCCCCGCTCCCCCTGCACCAAACCCCGCCCCTGTCCACCTCGCCCACCCCTGCCCCCTCTCTGGGACAGGCGGGCAGGACACCAACAACAAGACTGCTGCTGCTGCTGCCTTTGTGGGGTAAGTCTCCACACACACACAGACAGACAGACAGACACACACACACACACACCCAACGTCTTCGCCCTGTACAGGACAATGTTGGATTAGCTAGGGAGGGGGGGTTTAGGGTACATGCTTCTGTAGAACTCCAGGGAAAGTGTGGGGAGAGAGGGGGCAGGAGGCCAGTCATTTGGAGACGGTGCCTGTTTAATCACTGTAAACAAAAGACGCAATCACTGCTGGAAACACATCTTTGATGTAATGTTGCTATTGGGATCTTACATCTCTTTCGGATAATCTGATATTCGGATAATCGAGGTTCCTCTGTATATGGATTTTAGCAAAGTGTTTGATAAAGTTCCCCAAGGTAGGTTCTTTCAGAAAGTTAGGAGGCATCAGATGCAGGGAGATTTGGCTGTCTGGATCCAGAATTGGCTACACTATAGAAGACAGAGGGTGGTTGTTGATGGAAAGTATTCAGCGTGGAGCGTGGTAACTAGTGGTGTTCCGCAGGGATCTGTTCTGGGACCTCTGCTCTTTGTGATTTTTATAAATGACTTGGATGAGAAAGTGGAAGTGTTGGTTAGTAAGTTTACTGATGGCATGGACATTGGTGGAGTTATGGATAATGTGGAGGGCTGTTGTAGGTTGCAATGGGACATTGACAGGATGCAGAGCTGGGCTGAGAAGTGGCAGATTGAGTTCAATCTGGTAAAGTGTGAAGTGATTCACTTTGGAAGGTCAAATTTGAATGCAGATTACAGGGTTAAAGGCAGGATTCTTGGCAGTGTGGAGGAACAGAGGGATCTTAGGGTCTACGTCCATAGATCCCTCAAAGTTAAAACCCAAGTTGATAGGGTTGTTAAGAAGGTGTATGGTGTGTTGGCTTTCATTAGCAGGGGGATTGAGCTTAAAAACCGTGAGGTTATGCTGAAGGTCTATAAAGCCCTGGTTCGAACACAGTTGGAATATTGTGTTCAGTTATGATTGCCTCATTATAGGAAAGATGTGGAAGAATTAGAGAGGGTGAAGAGGAGACTTACCAGGATGCTGCCTGGATTGGAGGGCAGGTCTTATGAAGAAAGGTTCAGAGAGCTCAGGCTTTTCTCATTGGAGCCAACAAGGATGAGAGGTGACTTGTTAGAGGTGTACAAGATGATGAGAAGCATAGATAGAGTGAATAAGCAGAGACATTTTCCCATGGCGGAAATGGCTATCATGAAAGGGCATAACTTTAAGATGATTGGAGGAAGGTTTAGGGGAGATGTCAGAGGTAGGTTCTTTACACAGAGAGTGGTGGGTGTGTGGAATGCACTGCCAGCAGTGGGAGTAGAGTCAGATACATCAGGGACATATAAGTGATTCTTGGATAGTCACATGGATGATAGTAAAATGAAGGGTATGTAGATTAGTTTGATCTTAGAGTAGGATAAAAGGAGGGCACAACACTGAGGGCTGAAGGGCCTGTACTGTGCTGTGTTCTAATTACAATGTTTAAAAGACATTTGGATAAGTAGATGAATTGGAAAGGTTTGGAGGCATATGGGCCAGGAACAGGGCAGTTGGGACTTGGTTAATTTGGGATTATGTTTGGCATGGACTGGTTGGACTGAGGGATCTATTTCTGTGCTGGTTGACTCTATGACTGTGTGGTTCTTGTGTGATTTGTACATATCCCTTCATATCTTTGGATAACAAAAGCTTTGCAATTTCACTTTTAACAATCAACTGAATAACAAGTGCTGCATTTGAGAGGACCTTCCAAATTTCCTTCTTAATTTAATTCTTGAAAATTCGGACTTACTTTTAGACTCTGTCTCCTGGTCCTGGACTGTCTGAGCAGTCAGAATAATTTCTCTGGGGACATTGCGTAATTGTTGCATAACGGGTATAATGTATTCCAACCCTCTAAATATTCCATTCACCTTGTTCTTTATCTTCTCTGCTGGTCCATCTGTTTTTTTCACAATTCACGTCGATGGAGCAGCAGCGTTCTGGAGGGGTAATGGGTCAGAAGAGTGGCTCATCATTACCTTCTCAAGGGCCATGATGGATAAATACCAGCTCTATCCATGATGTTCACATCTTGTGAACAAATCCAAAAATACAAGCTCCTTCTGGACCTCCATAGTTTATAGATGCAGAAAGGGCAGATGCGTAGAATCTCTACAGTGTGGAAGCAGGTCATTTGGCCTATCAAGTCCATACTGACCCTCCAAAGAGCATCCTACCCAGACCCATCCCGTACCCCTGTGACCCTGCATTTCCTGTGGCCAAATCACCTATGCTGCATATTCTTGGTCATTATGGGCAATTTAACATGGCTAATCTACCTAAACTGCACATCTTTGGACTGTGTGAAGAAATTGGAACAGCCAGAGGAAACCCACACAGACACAGGGAGGACATGCAAGCTCCATACAGCCAGTTGCCCGAGAGTGGAATTGAACCCGGGTCTCGGGAGCTGTGATATTTCACTTGGCTGCGGGGACTAGAACCAGTCTCACAAGAAGGGCAGGTCCAAGATGAGGAGGAGCTTCACTCAGAAAGCAGTGAATCCTTGGAATTCTTTAACTTAGAGAGCTGTGGAGAATCAGCTGTTGAGTGTAGACAAATCAGAGATCAATAGATTTCAAGGTACCAATAATACCAAAGCACATGGAAATGGTGCTGGAATTGAGGTAGATGATTAATCACAATGGTGCATTAGAATGGCAGAGCGGACTTGAGGGGCTGAATGGACTTCTTCTGCTTGACTGCTTTATGAGGGAAACCAAATAAGATCCACACACAATCCCCAAGTTTCTGCAAACAACTCATTTGGATTCATCAGGAATCTGCCCTTTATAAATCCCTTCTGGCTCTTTCTCTCTCTCTCTCTCTGGTCACTACAGCAGCTCAGAGCCTGGAAATTCTGTGGTGAGTAACTCAACTCCTATCTCTCAGGAGTCTGATGGAATACTCCCTTCTTGCCTGGATGGGTCCAGCTCCAACAACATTCTTGAAGTTTGCCACTATCCAGGACAAAGAAGCCCATCTGATATTTACTCTCTTTACCACTGACACACAATAACAATAGTGTGCGCTATCACTGCCGTAGTTCACCAAAGATCCTTAGACAGCACCTTCCAAGCCTCTACCACTTTGAAGCACAAGGGCAACAGATACATGGGAACACCACCCCCCTGCAAGTTCTCCTCCAAGTCACTCACCATCCTGGCATGGAAATATGATGCCGGCCACTGTCACTGGGTCAAAATCCTGGAATTCCCTCCCTAAGAGCATTGTGGGCCTACCTATAGAACAGGGACAGCAGCAGTTCAAGAATGCAGCTCACCACCACCTCCTCCAGGGCAGCTAGGGATAGGAAGCAACTTCTGGCTTTGCCACCATGCCCTCGTCCTATGAAAGAATAAACAAAAACAAAATATTAAGAAAACGGGTTATAAAAAAAATTGCTAAATTTCTCTTGAATATTAACAATTGAGGATTGAAGAAATTGAAAAGTTCAGGATGTTTAAAAGATTCAGTATATTTATGCTTCTTGGGAGTGAGTCTGGAACATGTGGATAGAACATGAACATCTGAGCCATTCAGATGCAAACTCAGGAAACACCTGTACATAAAAACAGTATTCACAATTAGGAATTCTCCCTGATACTATTGCAAGATAATTGGAGCTTTCAAGTTTGAGGTTGACTGATTTTTGATGCGTATACAAGCATTTTGGCAAATCTTACATAAAGGAGGACAGAGCCTGTGACTGCAGGCCCCCCTACCCTGTAGGTACTGGACCCAGTGACTCTACTGCCCTTATCCTCCCCAGTGATTGTTGCTTGTGATTGGGGTAACGTGCAACAGCTGACACCCTGAGAATGGGGAAGCCTATGTTGAGGTGACCCTATCATGCCAGGGAGACTCTGTGGCTGAGGGACCCTGTGACTGGCAGACACTGTGTAAGGGATCCCTGTAGCTGGGGGACCCTGAATTGGGGGGTGGGGATGGTCCTTGTGACTGAGGGACCCTGTGACTGAGGGACCTTGTGTCAGGGGAACCCTGTGACTGAGGGACCCTGTGACTGAGGGACACTGTGTTAGGGGGTCCTTGTGACTGAGGGACCCTGTGTCAGGGGGGTCCTTGTGACTCAGGGATCCTGTGTCTGAGGGATGCTGTGTCAGGGGGCTCCTGTGACTGAGGGACCCTGTGACTGAGGGACACTGTGTCAGGGGAACCCTGTGACTGAGGGACACTGTGTCAGGGGGACCCTGTGACTGAGGGACCCTGTGTCGGGGTGACCCTGAGTCAGTGGGAGTGCTGTGTTGGGAAGGACACAGTATCTGGACCATCCTGTGTTGAGTGGAGCCTGTGAATGGACAGTTTGATGTGATATAGCTATTTGCTGACTGCCCGTGTGTTTTTCCTACAGAGTATCCATCTCTCTTTTCTCCGCACTGTGCCACCGTACTCCCATCAAGCTCAGGTCTGGTTTGAAATGATGAGGCGTTTCCGTTGGGGACACATCATTCTGATAGTTAGCAATGACCATGAGGGCCGGGCAGCACAGAAGAAGCTGGAGACACTCCTGGAAGAAAAGGAGTCAAAGGTTAGTGCATGACCTTTGTGTCACTTCCCAACTGTTGTGTGTATGTAGATATCTGTACGTGAACACATTTTCTCTCCATTTTGAACATGGCTAACATTGCTTTAAGCATCTACGGTGTCTTGAGTGCTACCTGACAAAACTTGTATTTATCATTCCACGTGCTTCATCGTAGTCAAAATCTGCTACGTGTAATCAGCGACAGGATGAGAGCCGTATACTGGAGCTCTGCAAAAAAAAAACAACCTGCAGCTCTTCTTAAAGTTGGACCAAGGTCCTAACCTCCACAGACCTTAACCAATCATATGGCATCAGGAGCATCCCACTGTCAACACATACTCTGCCAAGCATACTACTCAGTACAGGACAACTCCAACATGACTAGGGCACTGTATCTCTTTATATTCTGCCTATCATAATTCCCAATCCAAGTCCAGATAATAGGATGAATGAGAGGGAGTGATTTTCACTTACAATGCGCAAACCCTGCTTGACCTCAAACCTCTGCCTCTCCAACCTCTCCTGAAGCCTCCCACTGGTCCTTCCATTCACAAAATGAGGGGAATGAATGAATTCACCATTCCTGAACATTCATGAAAGATTGTCAATCCACTGACCATCAGACCCTGGCCCATTTTATTGCTAAATAGTGTAATAACAGCCATTGGAGAGCTGCCCAAACCCAGGAAGAGTCATTGCAATGCCAAGCGTGTGATGCATGAATTAAATCATTAACATTCCCACTTCACAATTTCTCTCATCACTACCCAGCTCCCACATGCACTTTATCTCCCAGGCCAGCTACCTCCTTCCTAGTCTTCCTCCATCCCCACCCTGTAGCTTTGTCTCCCCTACTCCTTTCTTTTCCTCATCTCAAATCTCTCACCATTGTTGATTTTATTCTTCACAGAGGGCCGGGTTCACTTGTGTTCCTTCTGCCAACCCTCAACTGACTGTCTCACTCACTTGATAACAACCATTATATCTGGGCAAACAATTGGAGTAAAACCTCACTGGTTAAAGGGTTAATGAGAGCTGGGTAAGAGAGGACTAAAAGAGTTTGTTTAACATAGAAAGGCCTGTCAGAGTTAAGGTTTGTGTCCTCCCACCTTACAACTTGTTAGGATTAGTGTCCTGCCAGGCAGAATGAGCAGTCAGTATTTGGGTGCGTTTAGGGGGTAATGGCCTGGGAAACATCCTGGTAAATGGTTCAGCTGAATTGTGGTTCAGTTATCTGTCTACCAGATGGATTGGTTATCATTCTGGATTAATGATTGCTAATCCAGTAGTTAATCTTCCAACAAGGTTAGGAAGGACTGGGTGATTCTGTTAGAGATTTCTATCATTGCTGATAATAGATTGGATAGGGTGAGAAGCTAATTGCTAGAGTGAGGGGTCCAGGATCCAACTAGAGGCAGGGGGTCAGTGACTGGTTGGAGTGAGGGTCAGTGATGTGAATTGAGTCAGTGAGAGGTCAGTGATCAGGGTAGATTGAAGGATCAGTGATCTGAAAGGACTGAGGGGGTCAATGGTGAGACTGGAGTGAGGGCTCAGTGGTCTGTTAGAGTGAGGGATCAGTGATGAGGATGGCGTGAGGGTTCTGTCTCTGGTTAGAGTGAAAGGTCAATGATGGTATTGCAGTGAGGAGCAAGTCACTTTGGAATGAGGGGTCAGTGTGCTGGATTGAGTGAGGGGTCAATGATCAGGATTGATTGAGTGGGAGGTTGCTTATCCTTTTTTAATGCTGTCTATGAACTCATTGCCAATTCTTAGGAAAAACCTATCTGGTTCACGAATGCTTTTTAAGGAAGGAAACTGCCATCTTTACCTGGCCTGGCCTAGATATGACTCCTGACCCACAGCAATGTGGTTGACTCAGTTGCCTTCTGGGAAATTTGGATTGGGCAGTCGATGCTTCTCCAGCCAGTGATGGCCGCATCCCATGATTGAACTTTTTAAAGATCCTGCTGTGATAGGTGGCCCATATCCAGATGTGTTTCGGTCTCCCTGATTCAAAGTGATTACAGTGGAATGACAGCTTCGTGCATAAAAAAAAAACAAATTGGAGCTGAGGTAGCTCTCCACTTCTCAAACTTGTTCCACTGATATAACCATCATTGCTTATCTTTAAAATGCTATTCCCCTTCCTAGCCAATCCTCATTTTCTCTGATTCCACAATTATTCTCAAGTCTGAATATATTCAAAGACCACAATTTGTGTGGTGAAAACTTCGCAAACTTTTGAAAGATGGCATTTCTCAATTTGACCCCAATTCCTGAGATTGTGCCCCTCTCCCTCCCCCCCAGACCATGGACATGAAATTTTTTAAAAAGTACTGGAGAAACTCCCCAGGTCTTGCTGTATCTGTGGAGAGAGAAATAGAGTTAATGCTTGAGCCCAGTATGACTCTTGTTCAGAGTTGCTGTATCTATATTTGCCAAGCCATGCAAACTCTTATATGTTTCAGTGAGATTATCTCCCTTTCTTACAATAGCAGAGAACATTGATCCATTGTACTCAATTCACAATATAGGGTTACCTTTCATCCCAGCACCCAACCAAATGAACCTTCTCTGGACTGTCTCAAAGGCAACTATATCTTTCATAATAATAAAAAAAAACAAAAAATGTGAAAATTCATACCAAATCTGGAGAGATTATAATGTTTCCATTAATTATGTTTCTTTCTCCACAGATTCTTCCTGAAATGCTGCGTTTTTGTAGCATTTTCAATTTTTTATCAGGTTTCCAACATTTGCAATAAGTTGCTCAGGTACATAAAGCCTTATTTAGTTAAGGACATCAAGATTGTACACACTATTTCAAGTTTAGTCTTAGTAAAACCCGACATGATTGTTACTGGTTAAAAAAATTCTAATTTTCTATTCTTACTTAAAGAGGTTAATAACAGTTCACTTTGCCACATTAAACTTCACTGGCCAATTTATTACTTGCTAACTCAAGCTGGCTTTGTATCTTTGCAGCCTCTTTGTTACCCCTGTACTCTCCAGGCAGGTTAGTGTGCACCACCTAACTTCATATCCCAACAAACCTGAATGCATTCAGGTCATACATATAGATTGTAAATAGCTGTGGGGCCCTAGCATTGTCCTTGAGCAATCCACTCATAGCAGCCTGTTAACTTGACAATGCCACTATTCTCTGCTTCCTCTCCATTAACAAAATCTATGTCCACTATTGCCTCAACTCCATTTGCCCATATCTTGTTTAATAAATTTGTACGTGGTACCTATGGAATGCCTTTGGAAAGCCTGAATGTGCTACATCTACTAGATTTTATTTATCCACTCAGGTAAATCACAAACACTATAATGAATTTTTCAAATATGATTGCCATTTTATAAAAGCACACTGATGGTGTCTAATCATGTTATCCCATGTGCATTGATAACACATCTTCAATAATAAGTCCCAGGAATTTCTTGACTGATGCCAGCCTGATTGTCTGGTAGTTTTCTGATTTTTTTTTTCCTCACTTGTTTTCTTGAGTACCAGCATAATAAGTTGTTTGAAGGTTGTCATGGTGACAGTGGTAACATCAAGTAAGAATGTTTACAATTACACCATTTAGCTCTGAAATTGTTATCTTTAAATAATTTTCTTTAGAAAAACCATGAGCCTTGACAGTTCAGGAAGTTTGCTCTGACCTGTCACCTGCAGGAATGACTTGAACAAAGAAGTTATATACAGGGTACAGTGAAGGGTCTTATTGCTGATTGGATTGAAATAGTTCAGATCATGTTAACATTCATGCTGCTGATTGGTTGGCTGCACACAGTAGCCACCTGAAATGTTGAGGCCAACTTTAAGGAACAGTCTTGCAGTGACACCTTTTTTTCAGAGAATTTGTACAGCATGTAACTGTAAATATTTTTACTTAATGTTAGTTGTACTACATTTTCTCATTTCCAAACGGTGGGCATATTTCTACAATGCAGGGAGTTTTAAAACATGACAGTTTCCATTACTTTTACTTAAATGTATGGTGGAGTCCACAGGATTTGTTGAGTTTTAGTCCCATTGGAAGGGGTGGGGGTTTTCCTGAGTTACTTTTTCTCTGCTGATCTCAATTACTTTAAGTAATTAGCTTATTGTTCCGTAATATTTCAGGCATATATTTTGTATCTTCTATCACAAAGGCAGAGCAAAATATTTATTTAACATTTCTACTACTTCCTTATCCCCGATTATAGTTTCTCTTGTCTCAACCTCTTTTTTTAATTGTCTTCCTTTTTGTTGACTCACTGAGGCTCTTGTAAATTTCTTGCAAGTTAACTCATTCTTTTTATTAATCAACTTTTGTGTCAAACGCTTCTAGTTTCTCAAAGTCTTCAGGCTTCCTTTTGTTCTTGGCAATACTATAAATTTCTTTTTCTTTAATCTAATACTATTCTAGCTTCTTACATGAGCTACAAATGGATTATTTTTCAATGGAACTTTTCCTCATGAAAATACTTTTTAATTGAGATATTTGGGTATTGCTGAAAGAAAAACATGCTCTTGGTGTTTTTCATCTTACACACATCATAGACAGATAGAAAAAATACCAAATTTCAAAAGGAATAATAATTTATATGGTACATTTTCCGTTCTCCATGGTAGCACATCAACTAATCAGAGTCTATTTGTTAACCAATCAGCACTGGGTTTTGCGTGTTATATATTTTGTTGTTCTTTTTGAAATTTGGTACTTGTGCATTTGTCTTGATGAGCGCAGGAGGAACAGCTTTGATGATATATCTCTTTCTTGAATTATTTCTTCAAATATTTGCCACTTCTTATCTAACTCCTTAACTTTTAATCTGTTTCTACAATCGGTCTTAACCAACTTGCCACTCATACCCAAGTAATTGGCTTTATTTAAGGTTAAGATTTGTGAAATTCTGTTGTATTGTAATCACTCTGCTCAACTGGATCCTTTTGCTGTGAAATTGCTGATCAATCCTAGCTCATTACTCAATCTATGATCTAAAATAGCTTCACCCCAGATTAGTTCCATGATGTATTGATTTGGGAATGCCTCGAATGCATTTGATGAACTTTCCGGACATTTTCCAGTTTACTTGGTACATTTCAAATGAAGATTGATAGTTTGGTGAGTGAGGGTTGGTGACTGAGATGGAGTGAGGGGCCAATGATATGGATGAAGTGAAGGTTCTCTGAAATGGCTGTTGTTGGGGGATAGTTGTGTAATATTTAATGTCAGTGGGAATGATCTGAGTTGAGTCATTGATGCAAATAGAAATTGTGGCCAGTGATCTGATTGAAAGGTATAAATCCATGTTCCAATTGGTTGGTTATGTAATTATCTAGGTAGCTCAAAACAAATTGGTGATTAGGATAGCAAATAGGCCAGTGCACCGAATGAAGTGAAGAGTTAGATGCGGACAGAGTGACATGAGTGAGATGTTAGACAGGGGTTGTTAGATATTGGATGGAGTAAGTAGTCAATATATATCCAACAGTTATTGCCTGGTTGTGGAAGAAAGTTTGTATTTACTGATGTAACTCATAGATTCATACAGCACAGAAACAGAGCCTGCAATCCAACTCGTCCATGCCGACCAAGTTTCTCATACTTACCTGCATTTAGCCAATATTCCTCTAAACGTTCCCTATTCATGTCCTTATCCATATATTTTTTAAATGTTGTAACTGTACATGCATCTACCACTTTCTCTGGCAGTTCATTCCATGTGTGAACCATCACTCTCTGTGTGAAAAAGTTACCCCTCAGATCCCTTTAAAATCTTTCTCCTCTGACCTTAAAAATATGCCCCCATCCTAGGGAAAAGACCCTTGCTATTCACCTTATCTATGCCCCTGATGATCTTATAAACCTCTATAACGTCACCCCTCAACCTCCTGTGCTCCAGTGAAAAGATTCCCAGCTTATCCTTATAACTCAAACTCTCCATTCCCGGGAACATCCTTGTAAACTTTTTCTGAAACCTCTCCAATTTAATAATGTCCTTCCAATAGCAGGGCAAATCAGAACTTATGTGGTCCTGAAAGTATCACAGTTGTCCTCCTGGATCTGACCCATAAAACAGCTATAGGAGGAGGCCATTCGGCCACTTAAGCCTGTACAGGCAGTGTGTTGGGTTGTGACTTATTGGTATATTACACCATTTTTGTTGTTTGTTCCACATTTCATGACATCCTTGGCAACAAAAAAATTCACTGTCCTTTGAGGGGGGAGATGTGCTTGTGTGCAATAGTGACACTTTATTCTGGATTTCCTAATCAAAGGAAATAGATTCTCCTTATCAAACTTGTCAAGTCCTGTGAACATTTTATACGCCTGGATGAGATCAATCCTCAACCTTTTGTACTTAAGGGAATACGACCTAGTCTGTGCATCTTGATATCTCCATTGCCAAAGCCAGAATATCCTTCGTGATATGCAGTCCTCAAACCTTAGTGTAGGACTTCTGATGCGTACTAACCAGAGCTTTACATAACTGTAGCATAACTCTGTATTCCTTTGTATTCCAGCCCACTTTGTGAAGAAGGGTATCATTCTTTTAGCCTAGTAGATTATTTTATGGAGAACAGCTGTGACAGAGTACAAATCTGAAAATTTGGTGAGTGAAGGAGTTCAGTGAAGAAGGAGGAAGGTGATCCTTTCTTTCTCTAACCGTGTCTGCCTTCAGGAGAGAGGGAATTGAAAACTGCATGAGCAGGGGACAGAGAGCTAGTGGGAGTTCAGCTGCATGCTCTGAAAGCTGGGAAAGAAACTGATTGATGTGTCACTGGCAAATGTTCTCCAAACTCTAATCGTGACAAAAAGATTTTAAGACAAGGAAATAGAGAGCGTGCAGGGCCAACTTGTTCAGTAAAGATGGAGTGGCACCAATAAATCCAGCAAACTCTGGGTATTGGGGGATATACAGACTGGGTAAAGAAAAACAGGGAAGCTTACGGTAGATATCAAGAGCTGAAAGCAGCAAACAATCCTACAGAAGTATAGAACATGCAAGAGGGAACTTAAAAAGGAAATTAGAAGAGCAAAAGGGGGGCTCAGTGGCACAGTGGTTAGCACTGCTGCCTCACAGCGTCAGAGACCTGGGTTCAATTCCCATCTCGGGCAACTGTCTGTGTGGAGTTTGCACATTCTCCCCGTGTCTGCGTGGGTTTCCTCTGGGTGCTCCAGTTTCCTCCCACAATCCAAAAATATGCAGGTTAGGTGAATTGGCCAGGCTAAATTGCCCATAGTGTTAGATGAAGGGGTAAATGTAGGGGAATGGGTCTGGCTGGGTTGCGCTTCGGCAGGTCGGTGTGGACTTGTTGGGCAGAAGGGCCTGTTTCCACACTGTAAGTAAGTAATCAAAAAGGGGGCATGAAAAGATACCAGCAGGAAAATCCTAAGTTATTTTACAAGTACGTTAATGGGCAAAAGGATAACTAGAGAAAGAGTAGGGGTCATTAAGGACCATAGTAATTGGGAGCACGGTGGCACAGTGGTTAGCACTGCTGCCTCACAGCGCCAGAGACCCGGGTTCAATTCCCATCTCGGGCAACTGTCTGTGTGGAGTTTGCACATTCTCCCTGTGTCTGCATGGGTTTCCTCCAGGTGCTCCGGTTTCCTCCCACAGTCCAAAGATGTGCACTAAATTGCCCGTAGTGTTAGGTGAAGGCGTGAATGTAGGGGAATGGGTCTGGGTGGGTTGCTCTTCAGGGGGTCGGTGTGGACTTGCTGAGCCGAAGGGTCTGTTTCCACACTGTAAGTAATCTAATAATTTGTATGTGGAGCTAAAGAAGATTGGGTTCCCAATGAATATTTTGTGTCCTGATTCACTAGTGAGAGGGCTGATATGGGGATAGAAATCAGGGAAAAGAAATTAGCCTAGACAGAGAGGAGATTCTGAGTTGTCTGGCAGGCTTAAATGTAGATAAATCTCCATGGCTGGATAAAATGTATTCCAGACTTTTGAGTGAGACATAGGAAGAAATAACATGGGTGCTAGCAATAATTTTCAATTCCTCTGACCACAGGAGAGGTGCTGGAGGACAGCCAATGTTGTACTATTATTCAAGAAGGGAGCAAGGGGTAAACCAGGAATCTACAACCCAGTTAGTCTAACCTCGGTGATGGGGAAACCATTGGAAGCAATTCTGAGTTACAGAATAAACCTGCATTTGGAGAGGCAGGGGTTAATCAAGAAGTCATCATGGTTTTGTTAAGGGGTGGTCATGTGTAACCAACTTGATTGAATTTTCTAAGAGGTGACCAAGTGTGTAGGTGTCGACTTGGACTTCAACAAGGCCTTTGATAAGGTCTCACATGGGAGCAAAGGTAAGATCCCATGGGATCCAAGGAAAATTGGCAAATTGGATCCAGAATTGGCTGAGTGGCAGGAAGCAGAAGGTGATGGTCAAAGAGTGTTTTTGTGACAGGACGCCTATGACCAATGGGGGTCCACAGCAATCAGTGTTACTCCCTTGCTGTGTGTTTTATAGATTAGATTTGAATATAGAAGAATTGATCAGTAAGTTCACAGATGATACAAAAATTGATGGGGTGGTAAATAGTGAGGAGGATAGTCTTCGATTACAGGAGGAGAGAGACGGTCTAGTCAGATGGGCTGATAAATGGCAAATGGAAATCAAACTGAGAGGTGATACATTTAGGTAGGGCAAACAAGGCAAGGGAATACATGATGAACGGGAGGACACTGGGAAGCACTGAGGATCAGAAGGACCTTGGTGTCCATGTACACTGGTGGCTACAGGTATCGGGACTGGAGAATAAAGCATAAGAAGGCATCTGGGATACTTGCCTTTATTAATCAAAGCATAGAGTTTAAGAGCAGTGAGGTTATGCTGGAACTGTATAAAACATTGGTTAGGCCACAGCTAGCGTATTGTGTGCAGTTCTGGAATCCACACAATAGGAGAGATGTGATTGCACTACAGAGAGTGCAGAAGGGATTTACCAGGATGTGGTCTGGGCTGGAGAGTTTCAGTTATGGAAAGAGGTTGGACAGACTGGGTTTGTTTTCCTTAGACCAAAACAGACATGATTGAAAAGTAAGAAATTATGAGGAGTATAGTTAGGCTAGAGAGGAAGGAATGTTTCCCCTTGGTGGAGGGAATCAGTGACTGGAGTATGGGTTTGAGGGAAGAGGCAAGAGGGTTAGAGGAGATGCAACGCAAAACTTTTTCACCCAGAGAGCCCTGGTGATATGGAACTCACTGACTGCGAAGGTGGTAGAGGCAGAAGCCCTCATGATATTTTAGAAGTATTTAGATGTATGCTTGCAATGCCAAGGCAAAAAAAAAGGATTGTTAATCCAGAGATCCAGTTAGTGTCCTGGGGATTTGGGTTTGAATCCTGCCATGGCAGATGCTGGGATTTGAATTCCATAGAAAATAATCTGGAATGAAGAATCTAGTGATGACCATAATCCATTGTCAATTATCAGCAAAAACCCACCTGGTTCACTAACGGCCTTCAGGGAAGGGAAATGCCATCCATCTCTGGTCCTAGATGTGATTCCAGAACCCCCCACTCCACCATAGCAATGTGGTTGACTCTTAACTGCCCTCTGGGCTATCAGGGATGGGTAATAAAGGCTGACCAAGGCAGTGACACCCACTTCCCATGAATGAATACAATAAACACAGGCTACAGGCCAAGCCTTTATATGGTTTGCCAGGTCAGTTTGGCTGACCTGGCAAGTGCATAATGCACCGAGTGTCCAAGATGAACTCTTCTGCAGGATATGTCATTAGCTGCAGGTGGTTTTCAGAGAGAATCTGGCAGGTAGTACATGTCCCTTCTTTGATCTGGTTTGCTCATTAGTTTTCTATTTTGGATACTGATGAGGACATTGACTTCTCAGAGGAATGCAGCCAGACCAAGTCCTTGACACCACAGGTACTCAACTGTACAAGAAAGGCGGAAGAATAAAAATGCGAAGGGATTCAAACAGGCGTTTCTGTGGCAGTGAACATGGTGCATTGTCTCTGTGGTGCCAGGGTCACAAATGTCACAGAGCAGCACCTAGCCTGCACATCCCTGGACAATTTAGCATGACCAATCCACCTAACCTGCACATCTTTGGACTTTGGGAGGAAATTGGAACACCTGGAGGAAACCCATGCAGACATGGGGAGAATGTGCAAACTCCACACAGACAGTCGCCTGAGGCTGGAATCGAACCCCGGTCCCTGGGTGCTGTGAGGCAGTAGTGCTGACCACTGAGCCACCGTGCCACCCAAATTGCCCCCAAACAATAGTTAATGTGGGGCATGGTATTAATCAGGAGATCAGGGAAGCTTATGGCATGGTTAATATAGTATCCAGTGACTTTAATTTGAGTATAGACTTGGTAAATTTCATGAGGGCTAACACCATGGCAGATGAGTTGATGAGGTTTTGGACTGTGATAGGGATGGTTTTCTTGTCTAATATGTTGAGGAACTGACAAGAGAACAGGCTATTTTCAATCAAGTCTAATGTAATGAAAAGGGCATTATTAATAATCTTGTTTATTATTGAAGAACCTTTAGGAATATGTGACCACAACGAGATAGAATTTTACATTCTGTTTGAAAGTGGAGTGTTTCACTCTGAAACCAGGGTGGTAACTTTAAACAAAGCAAATTATGAAGCTACAAGGAGGTATATTCCTTCAAAGCACAAAAAAGCCAAATATGCTGGTCAGTCGTGGGCTAACAAATAATTGAAGGATTGTATAAATTTAAGCGGAAATGATTTGAATGTTGCCAGATAAAACAGTAAAACTGTTCGTTGAGAGGATTTGAGAATACAGCAAAGAGGACCAAGAAACTAATAAAGGAGGACAGAATAGAGTATGAATGTGAACGAAGAAAACACATAAACGTGGGGTGATAAAAGCTTCTGTAGGTACGTAAAAGGAAACATTTGTGTAAGACAATTTTTGTTATTCACTTGTGAGACGTGGGCATCGTTGGCTGTGAGCAGTAGCAGTGAGGTTACAAGGAGCAATGAGAGTAAAGTGTGGAGAGTTTCCAGAAACAGACAGAATGGCTGTGCAGCTGTTTCAACAAAATTGAAGTGTAATGTCACAAGAGACCAGGAAGGTAATTGGTGGGTTGTTGTTGAGGTAACTTTAGACTAGATTGGTCAGGGGGGTGGGATCCTGATAAATATTTCAGAGGGCAGAGAAGCTTAGATGGAATTCAAAGTTAAAATGCTAGTAACTGAGTCTGCCAGGCGGAGGAAATGTTGGCTAGATAAGAAAGAATTTTTACAAGGATGTTGCCTGGTACGGAGGGAAGGTCTTACAAGGAAAGGCTGAGGGACTTGTGGCTGTTTTCGTTAGAGAGAAAAAGGTTGAGAGGTGACTTAATTGAGACATATAAGATAATCAGAGGATTAGATAGAGTGGACATTGAGAGCCTTTTTCCTCGAATGGTGATGGCTAGCGTGAGGGGACACAGCTTAAAATTGAGGGGTGATAGATATAGGACAGACGTCAGAGGGAGGTTCTTTACTCAGAGAATGGTAGGGGTGTGGAACGCACTGCCTGCAACAGTAATAGACTCGCTAACTCTAAGGGCATTTAAATGGTTATTGAATAGATATATGGATGAGAATGGAATAGTGTAGGATAGATAGGCTTCAGATTGGTTTCACAGGTCGGCACAATATCGAGGGCTGAAGGACCTGTACAGCGCTATAATGTTTTATGTTCTATGAGTGAATTTACTGAATATATTTTAATGCAGAAAGGCAGACAAGCTGAGGGCAGAGATGGGCTTGTGGGAGTATGATATCAGAGCTATGTCCGAGACTTGGTTGAAAGAGGAGATATGGGGCAAAGACACCATGTACTGTAGGCTCCCAGACAGTCAGGGAGATATGGAGGATCAAACTGGATTTTAGGAAGACTTTTGACAAGATCCCTCATGGTAGGCTCACCCAGAAGTTTAAGATGCATGGGATCCACAGTGACTTGGCCACGTGGTTTCAGAATTGACTTGCCCATAGAAGATTGAGGGTAGTGGTAGAAGGGTGGTTTTCAGGCTGGAGGTCCATGACTAGTGACGTTCCACAGGGACCCTACTGGAACCTCTCTTGTTTGTGACATATATAAATGACTTAGATGAAAATATAGATAGGTGGGTTAGTAAGTTTGCAGACGATACAAAGATGGGTGGAGTTATGGATAGTGTAGAAGACTATCAAAGCAAACAGCAGGATATAGATTAGTTGCAGATATGGGCAGAGAAATGGCAGGTGGAGTTTAATCTGGGTAAGTGTCAGATACTGCACATTGGGAGATAAAATGTTAGGGAAAAGTATATAGTTAATGGCAGGACCCTGAACAGCATTGATGTATACAGAGAAACCTTGATTATCCAGCATTTGATTATCCGATTATCTGGCAAGATTGCAAGGTCCCGATGCTTGGCTAAACTGGGTTATCCAGCATTTGATTATCCAAACATTGGATTATCCGACAAAATACTTCCTGCCCATGTCATTCGGATAATCAGGGTTCCTCTGCAGAAGGATCTTGGGGTTCAATCCATAGCTCCCTGAGAGTGGCTGCGCAAGCAGGTTGGGTGGTAAAGAAGGCATATGGCATGCTTGCTTTTATTGGTCGGAGAATTGAGTACAAGAGTTAGGATGTCATGTTGCAGCTTTATAAGACTTTGGTTAGGCCACACTTGGAGTATTGCGTTCACTTCCAGTCACCATCTTACAGGAAAGATGTGGAGGCTTTGGAGAGGGTGCAGAAGAGATTTACCATGACACTGCCTGGATTAGAGGGTATCAGCTATAAGGAGAGGCTAGAAAAACTCAGGTTGTTTTCTCTGGAGCGGCCAAGACTGAGGGGAGACTTGATAGAAGTCAATGAAATTATGAGATGCATAGGTAGGGTTGACAATCCGAATCTTTTTGGCCAGAGTTGAAATGTCTAATACTGGGGAGCATGCATTTAAAGTGAGCAGGGAAAAGGTCGAAAAAGACTTGAGGGGTAAGTTTTTTTACACAGAGTGTGGTCAGAGTCTGGAATGCACTGCCAGGTGTGGTAGTTGATAAGGGCATTTAAGGGATTTTAGGTAAGCATATGAATATGCAAGGAATGGAGGGATATGGACTAAGGATCCATTCCTGTGCTGTACTGTTCTATGTTCTATAAATATGTCATCACATTTCAAGAACAGTTAGAATAAGAAGGCAGTTATAGGAGGGGATTTTAGTACCAAAATAGTTTTAGGTCAGGAGGGAGCAAGTTCTTAAACTGCATCCAGGAGCACCTTTTTTGGTAGAAAGCCAACAAGGATCAAGAGGAAGGCCTGGCTCTAGGGTGGCACTAGCTCAGTGGTTATCACTGCTGCGTCACAGTACCAGAGACCTGGGTTCAATTCCAGCCTTGGGCAAATGTCTGTGTGGAGTTTGCACATCCTGCATGCGTTTCCTCCCACAGTTCAAAGATGTTTAGGTTAGGTGCATTGGCCATGCTAAATTGCCAACAATCTCCAGGGAAGAGTGGATTAGCCATGGGAATCATAGGGTAGTCTGGGTGGGGTGCTGTTTGGAGAGTTGGTGTGGACTTGTTGGATCAAGTGGCCTGTTTCCACATTGTAACGATTCTATGAAATTATATTCAGAATTGTCCCTGGGCAGATTGTTTTTCTTCATTCGTGGGATGAGGGCATTACTGGCTGGCCAGCATTTATTGCCTGTTCCTAGTTGCCCCTTGAGAAGGTGCCTTCTTGGACTGCTGTAGTCCATGTGCTATAGGCGGATCCACAATGCCCTTAGGGAGGGAATTCCCGGATTTTGACCCAGTGACAGTGAAGAAACTGTGATATATTTCAAAGTCAGGATGGTGTGTGGCTTGGAGGGGAGTTTGCAGGCAGTGGTGTTCACATGTTTCTGCTGCCATTGTCCTTCTATATGGAAGTGGTCATGGGTTTGGCAGATGCTGTCTAAGGATTTTTGGTGAATTTCTGCAGTGCATCTTGCTACAGAGTGTCAGTGGCGGAGGGAGTGAATGTTTGTGGATAAGGTGCCAATCAAGCTTTGTGGTGGCAATCTTCTTGAATGTTGTTGGAGCCGTATCCATCAAGACAAGTGCAGAGTATTCCGTCATACTCCTGACGTTTGCCTTATAGATGGTGGTCAGGCTCTGGGGAATGCGGAGTGAGTTGCTCGCTGCAGAATTCCTTTTCTCTGACTTGACCTTATAGCCACAGTATTTATACAGTGAGTCCTATACAGAACTTCATCAGAGGTATACCCCAGGATGTTGATAGTGGGAGATTCAGTGATGGTAACACATTGAATGTCAAGCGACAGTGGTTTGATTGTCTGTTGTTGGTGATGGTCATAGCCTGGCATATGTGCGGTGCGAATATTATTTGCCACTTGTCAGCCTAAGCCTGGAATATTGTCCAGATCATGTTGCATTTGACCATGCTTCAGGGGAGCATCTTGGAGATGGTCACCATAACTCAATTAGATTTAGAACGGCTATGGAACACAGTAAGAATGGGCCTGAAAGAAAAGTTCTCAACTGGGAGAATGGGTAATTTTCCTAAAGTAAGACAGGATTTGGTTCAAATGGATTGGGAGCAGCTACTTGCAGATAAAGCAGTGTCAGAGCAGTGGGACACATTCAGGGAGGAAACAGGAAGAGTACAGGGCAAATGTATTCACAAAAAGACAAAGGGGGGGACCAAGATCAGAGAACTTTGGGTATTAGAGACAGAAAGGTTGGGATTAAAGAAGAAAAAGAAGCTAATGCAATTACTAAGGGCTGAGTACAGCAGTCTTTTGAGGAGCATAAAAAGTGCAGGAGGAACTGAAAAAGGAAATTAGGAAAGCAAAGGGAATGCATGAGGAAGCATTGGTGGATGGAATAAAGGAAAGCACAAAGAGTTTGTTTTAAATGTATAAAAAGTGAGAGAATAACTCGGGAAAGAGGAGGGTCCATTCGTGACCATGGGAATAATCTGTAGGTGGAGCTAAAAGATGTGGGCACGGCTTGATGAAAACTGCATTGGTCTTCACAATGGAAAAGGATGATGGAGATACAGACAGCAGGATGGAGAGCTATGAAATATTAGGAGAAATTAGCTTAGAGGGAGAGGACATAATAGTAGGTTTAGCAGCCTTAAAAATGGAGAAAACCGGAGACCTGGATGACGTGTATTCCAGGCTCTTGAGGGAGCAGTAATTTCCTATTCCTCTCTGGCCATCGATGAGGTGCCAGCAGACTGAAGACTGTTTACATTGTTCCGATATTAAAGAAGAGATAAAGGGACAGATCAGGAAATGACAGACTAGCACTCTAATCTTGGGTCTGAGGAAGCTACGAGAAAGAATTGAGGGACAGACTATAGCTGTACTTTGTGAGACAAGGATTAATCAGGGATAGTCAACATGGATTTGTTAAATTTATGTTTGACAAATTTACTCAATTTGCTTTTAAAGAGCTAACTCGGAGTGTTAATGGGGATATAGCATTTGATGTGGTCTCCAAGGCTTTTGATAAGAAACTAAGAATCCATGGGATCTAGGGCAAAGTGGTATGTTGGATCCAAATTGGCTGAGAGGCAGGAAGCAGAGGATGTTCGTTGGGAGATGTTTCTGTGGCTGGACATCTATTTTCAATGGGGTTTCACGGGGCTTGCTATCTGTGGTGTGCATTATAATTTTGACTTAAGTGTAGGTGGTATAATTGAGAAGCTCACAGGTGAGATGAAAATTAGTCAGCAGTAAATTTTGAGGAAGATAACTATAAATTGCAGGACCAACTAGAGCCGTGGCAAGCTGAATTCGACCTGAAAAATCCTGAGGTAATGTACTTGAGGAGTCTAACAAGGCCAGTGATTACACTATGAAGAATTCTGTGAAGAACTTCATCACTCTGGGACACCCGGACCAACCAACCCAACCACCCTGTGGCTCAACACTTCAACTCCCCATCCCACTCCACCAAGGACATGCAAGTCCTTGGACTCCTCCATCGCCAGACCATAGCAACACGACGGCTGGAGGAAGAGTGCCTCATCTTCCGCCTAGGAACCCTCCAACCACAAGGAATGAACTCAGATTTCTTCAGTTTCCTCATTTCCCCTCCTCCCACCTTGTCTCAGTCAAATCCCTCGAACTCAGCACCACCTTCCTCACCTGCAATCTTCTTCCTGACCTCTCCGCCCCCACCCCCACTCCGGCCTATCACCCTCACCTTAACTTCCTTCCGCCTATCGCATTTCCAACGCCCCTCCCCCAAGTCCCTCCTCCCTACCTTTTATCTTAGCCTGCTTGGCACACTCTCCTCATTCCTGAAGAAGGGCTCATGCCCGAAACGTCGATTCTCCTGTTCCCTGGATGCTGCCTGACCTGCTGCGCTTTTCCAGCAACACATTTTCAGCAGTGATTACACTATGGATGGTAAGACCCTGGAAAGTACCGAAGACCAGAGAGGCCTTGATGTGCAAATCCACATCTCAGTAGAGTTAGCAGGGAAGATACATAAGGTGATTAAGAAGGTGTTTAGGACGCTTGTCTTTATTAGCTGGTGCATAGAATGCAGAAACGAGGAGGTTAAACCAGAACCGTATAAAGTGCTGCTTTGGTCACATCTGGAGTGCTTTATACAGTCCTAGGCACCACCTTATAGGAAGGATGTAATTGCACTCAGGGAAGCTTTGGAGGAGCTTTATCAGGGTGCTGACCGAGCTAGCTGGTCTGAGCAATGAGGGAAGATTAAAGGAGAAAGTGAGGTCTGCAGATGCTGGAGATCAGAGCTGAAAATGTGTTGCTGGAAAAGCGCAGCAGGTCACGCAGCATCCAAGGAACAGGAGAATCGACGTTTCGGGCATAAGCCCTTCTTCAGGAATGAGGGAAGATTGGTTGTTTACAGATTGGAGATGCAAGAAGTAACCTGATTGAGGCATTTTAGATTATGAAGGCATGTTTTTCTATTAGTAAAGGGGTCAATAACCAAAGGGCAAAGCGAAGAGTTGAGGAGAATCTTTTTTTTGACAGAGTGATGTGTTATGGACCAGACCAAACTCCCTTCAAATATATCAAGGAGATAACCTCGACCCCCAACTTTTATCTTATTTAAAGGCAAGTGGAAAGTACTGTGTTCTCCATGTAATTCGATTGGTCACACTAATTGGCTTTAAGCATGGTCGAAAAGTGTGGCGCTGGCAAAGCACAGCAGGTCAGGCAGCATCCGAGGAGCAGGAGAATCGACATTCTCTGGAACACGCACTAAACAACCCTACTGCCCCTCGGCCAACCACTTTAACTCCTCCTCCCACTCCACCAAGGACATGCAAGTCCTGGGCCTCCTCCACCACCAAGCCACCCTCCAACTGGAGAAGCAATGCCTCTTCTTCTGCCTTGGGACCCTTCAACCACATGTCACCAACATCGACTTCACTAGTTTCCTTATCTTCCCTCCCCCCACCTCATCCCAGATCCAATCCTCCAACACATTACCCCCCTCTTGAACTGTCCTACCTGTCCATCTTCCTTCCCACTTATCTGCTCCACCCTACCCTCTGACCTATCACTATCAACCACCCGCCTACATCTACCTATTGCCCTCCTAGCTGTCTTCCTCCCACCCACACCCCCACCTTCCTATTTATCTCTCAGCGCCTCCCCTTACTCTCTTGGCTTTAAGCATGACACACTTTATTCTTATCCTGTACAATTAAAATGCAAACAAACCAATAAAAAATGGTATAACTTTAAATCAACTGGAAAACCTAACAGAATAATAGATTATTTAACTACTAAACAGCAACTGTTCCAATAGAGTAATGTCCCATAAACACACTCTTGGCAAAGGCAAATTCAGTAAAATAGACTATCTCACATGCAATGTTTCTCCCACCCAAGAGGAAGAAAATCAAGAGAAAATTCTGACAGAGAGAGAGCGAGAGAAAACTCAAGTATTTTGCTGTTCCAGGGAGAGATGTATGGCAACTTCAAAGTTCCCACCACTGATGAAAGTTAAACTAAAATCCTGCTTTGGTAGGAGCCTGTCTGTGCTGTATTGTTCCAATTTAAACAAAAAACCCAGACCTCACATTTGGCTTGGAACAGACCATGCACCTCCTCTGTCGCAACTTCACTTCATATAAAATCAGAACAAAATACATGTCTTAAAGCTGCAGGGATTAATGTCGTTAGATCTTTGACTGACACAAACACAATGGGTCAAAAGCTGCGGTACAGGAAAAGCACATCAGGTCAAGCAGGCTCCGTGGAGCAGGAGAGTCAATGTTTCGGGTATAAGCCCTCCATGCTGCTCTTCAGATGCTGCCTGATCGGCTGTGTTTTTCCACCTTTCGACCCAGATCTCCAGCATCTGCAGTCCTCACTTTCTCCACAAACGCAGTGGGCCAAATAGCCTCTTTTTGGCTCTGAGTCTATAAAATGCTTGTGTTGGAAAAAATAATGGAACTGACAGGTGGTAAATCTGTGGGATCTAATATTCTACACCCCCAAGTAGATGCAATGGTGTCCATCTTCAAACATGTTCCAGGTTCTGGATGGCTTCTATGGGTTGCAATGCAGCAAAATGTCGCTGCATTATTTAGGTAGGGAGGTAAAAAGAAAGCGTGGAATTACAGACTTGTTAGCGTTATATCAGAAATAAGGAAAATTATAAAAGATGTGAGAACTGTTCAATACTGATCTGATTGGGCATTATCAAGATAGTTTTATGAAGAGGAAATCCTGTTTGATGAAGCTGCTCAATGGTTCAAGGATATTACAAATAAAATTGATCAAGAGGAGTTGTAAACTTGGATTTTCAAAAGGTTTTTGATAAGTCCCCTATACTACATCAATTATCAAGATTGAAGCAAGCTGGAGAAGAGGAAATATAATGGCATGATAATGTTTTGGCTTACAGGCAGAAAATAGAGGATAGGAATATGCAGGCCGTTCTTATGTTAACATGCTGTAGATAATGGGGTACTGCAAGGGTCAGTACTTGGACCCCAATTGTTCACAATACTGTAAACTTTTATTATCCAGCACCTATGGGACCAGGAATGCACTGATTGATCAAATGTTCTGGATAATCAAGAGGTCCACATAATCAGTGTAAAAACACACACAAAATAGTAGAAGCGTAATGCAGGGAGTATACACATCATGTTATACTTTATTTACATCATAAATCACTTAAATATTAATGAAACTTTGCCTTAAATAAAACTTAGGAGCAGAGAGCCTTCTCACTTGCAGTATTTGAGAAGAAATTGTCTCGAAATTGAATCAACTGTTGATAATTTGTGTGACCATTCAATTGAACAAGTATATTTGCATTGAGGTAAATAAATAAAAAAAACTGTAATAATTGGACAGAATAATGCAGAAAACTTGTGCTATTTGAGGTATATAATTTTTGCCAGTTTATCAAGAGAGCCAGTTCATAAGGTGCCAGTTAAAACAAAGTTTGCTGTGTATATCAATGATTTAGATGTAGGGTTCAAATGTAATAGTTTCAGGTATGTGGATGACTCCAAGCTAGGTAGGTATGTGTGCTCTGAAAACGTTGCAAAGCGGCTTCAAGAAGATTTGGACAGACATTAGTGAAAGGAGCAAGAACTTGGACTAAAATTAGAATAGATGGAATATATTGTGAAATGATCCACTTTGATAGGAGGAACAAATGTACAGGGTATTTCTTAAATGGCAAGAGATTGGAAAGTGCAGATGTACAAGGACTCTTAGGTGTCCTTGTTGATAAGGCACTGGTAACCTATATGCAGGTACAGCAAGCTGTTAAAGTTTAATTAAATCTTAGCTTTTATTACAAGGGATTTCAGTATCATCTTATTGGTGTAGGAGCTTGGTTAGACTTCACCTGGAGCACTGCACGCAGTTTCGCTCCCCTTATCTTAGGAAGCCATGATGTGGTGGTGCCGGTGTTGGACTGGGGTGGACAAAGTTAAAAATCACACTGCACCAGGTTATAGATCCAACAGGTTTATTTCAAAGTATAAGCGTGTGGAGCGCTGCTCCTCCATCAGGTCGCTAGGATTTTAGGGAAGATAGTATTGTCATGGAGTGCAGTGGATTTTCGCTGAGAGGTGATCATATTGAAAACCTCGAAATGCTTAAAAGATGCAGGTAAGATGTCTGTCCTGATTTGGGAATCTAGAACTGGGGCACACCAAGTAAGGGGGGGAAATCACTTAAGACCCAAAATGAGGAGAAAGCTGTTTTATCAGAGGATTGTAAAGCTTTGGAATTCTCTACTGCACTCTCAATTATTGAGTCTGTTTAAATTAAGGATTTACAGAACTACTGATGATATAAAGGGATATGGAGACAATGTGGGAAAATAAGAATTGAAGTGAATGACCAGCTGTGATAATATTGATTGTTGGAGCAAACTCGACAGACTGAATGGCAAACTCTTGCACCTATGTCCTGTATCTTATACATATGTGCGCACGATTGAAGGAAAAGAGAGGCTGATAACAGGTACAAAGTGAGCTAATCAGTGGAAGCTCGAGTGAGTATCCAGGGATGTCCTTAAGAATGGAGTTTGGAGAGCAAAGAGGCAGCACAAAAAGAAACTGGCAGGTCAGCGTAGGGAGAATGCAAAGGTATGCAAGACGGTGGGCCAAGTGCTAGAAAATGGGTATAGAGTAGTGTAGGTGGTTGTTTGTGACTGTGCAGATGCGATGGTCAAAGGGCTTTTTTTCTGTGCTGTAGATCACATTATGACTGTAATTTCCCAAGATATTCTTTAAGCATATCAAGGGAAGGAAAATAACCAGAGAAAGAGTACGGGCCAGAAGGGACCAAGGAGGGCAATCTGTGCCTGGAGCCAGAAGACATAGGTGGAGTACTTCACATCTATCTTCACCATGGTGGAGGAGGATGAAGGTGTAGAATTCGGGAATAGGGACTGTAAGTTCTTGAGCAGTTTGATGTCAGAAGTGAGGATGTATTGACGGGCTTAAAAATGGACAAATGCCCAAGTCTGGATGAGTTATATCCCAGGTTGCTGTTGAGATGAGGGAGGAAAATCACAGGGGCTCTCACCCAAACTTTAATTCCTCTCTGGCCAGAGGTGAGGTGTCAGAGGACTGCAGGGCAGCTAATGTGGTTTACAAGAAAGGTGGTAGCAATAAACCAGAGAATTACAGAGCCATGAATTGCAAATTAGGGGTAGAGAAACTATTGGAGAAATTCCTGAATCATAGAACCCCTACAGTGTGGAAACAGGCCATTTGGCCCAACAAGTCCACACTAACCCACTGAAGACTAACTCACCCAGACCCACCCCATACCCTATAACTGTAACTCTGAGATTCCCATGGCTATTCCATCTAACTTGCACATCTCTGGACTCACTGAAGGACTGAATTAATCTCCACTTGGAGAGGCAAGGATTGATGAGGGATAGTCAGCATGTCTTTGTCAGGTCTAGAAAGTTTGATTGAAATCTTTATGGTGGTGACCAGGTGAATAGGTGAAGATAGTGCAGTTGATGTCATTTATGTGGATTTCAGCAAAGCCTTTGACAAGGTCCCACATGATGGAAAAAGCAGATAAGGCAAAAGGATAACTTGATAGATGGACATGGGCTGATGGAATTAACTCTTGGTGTTGGAAAAAAGAACAAAACAAGGGAGTACTTAATGAATGAAAAGACCTTAGGAAGCTCAGAGAAACAAAGGGATCTTGGGGTGCTTGTCCACAGATCACTGATGGCAGCAGGAAGATTATAGAGTAGAGTATTAAGAAGGCATCTAGGATACTTGCCTTTATGAGGCATGGCATACATTATAAAAGCAAGGAGGTCATGTTGGAGCTGAAGAACTTTGATTTGGCCATAGCTGGAATTCTGGTCACTGGAAGAATGTGACTACACTGGAGGGAGTGCAGAGGAGATTCACCAGGATTTTGCCTGGGATGGAGAGAGGCTGGATAAGCTCGGGTTGTTTTCGCTGGAGCGAAAAAGGTTGAGGTGTATAAGATTTTGAGGAGAATGGACAGGATGAATAGAAAGTAGCTGTTCTCCTCAATTGAAGGATCACTATCAAGGAGACATAATTTTAAAGTGAAAGGCAGGTGGTTTAGAGAGGATTTGAAACAAAAGCTGTTCACCCAGAGGTTGGTTGGAATCTGGAATGTGCTGTCTGGGAGAGTAGTTGATGCAGGGAACCTCACAACCTTTAAAATGTCTTTGGATAAGCTTTGAAATGTCATAACATTCAAACTATGGATCTGCTGCTGGAAAGTGGGACTGATTTCGATTTAGATGAGTTTTCTTTTGTTGGTGCATATTCAGTGGCTGAAGGGTATTTTCTATACTGGAGATTCTATGATCCCATGAAGAGAGATAGGCCACTTGGCCCCTTGATCTTGCTTCACCTTTAAGTAAGACCATGGCTGACCTTATTACTCCTGTGTTCTTGCTTATCCACGATAACCTTTGAACCACTTACTTATCAAGAATTTATCTATTTCCTCCTTAAAACTATTCAAAGACTCTGTTGCTTTTCAGGAAGAGAGTACCATGTACTCAGCAGCCTCTGAGAGAAATAATTTGCCCTGATATCTGTTTTAAAATGGATGACCTGCTTATCTTGAAACAGTGAGGCCTTGTTCTAATCTCTCCCATGAGAGGAACCATCTGTCACCCATATCCCGTCCACGCTGCAAACGTGCTCAGCATCGATATGTTTCAATTAAGCTGTCTCTTACTCCAGTAAACTTCAGTAGATACAAACCTAGCCCATTTAGTCCAGACAACCATAAGACATAGGTGTAGAAGTAGGCCATTCAGCCCATTGAGTCTGATCCACCAGTCAATAAGATAATGACCGATTTAATAATCTTCAACTCCACTTTCCTGCTTTTTTCCCTATAACCCTCAATTCCCTTACAGAATACAAAATCTGTCTTCCTCAGCCTTGAATATACTTAATGACTAAACCTTGATAATCTTTCTGTGGTAATGAATTCCACAGATTCACTTCCCTCAAGTGGAAACAACCTAACTTGTCAAATCCCCTAAGAATTTCATTTGTTTTCAGGAGGTTGCCTGTCGTTCTTCTAATGGGTACTGGCTCATTCTATTCCACGTCTCCTCATAAGAAAAATCTTCCACGTCTGGAGTCAATCCACTGAACCTCATCTGGATTGCCTCTGATGCCCAGTATGTATTTCCTTAGATAAGGAGCCCAAAGCTGTTCACTATATTCTAGCTGTGATATGACTAAGTGCATTGAATAGTTTCAGCACAACGTCCCTAGTTTAATACTGCAGCCTTTCTCCATTTATGTAATATTTAGCTCTTCTGTTCTTTATGCCAAAATGCGTAATCTCACATTTTCCCAGATTGTAGTTCATCTGTCAAGTTTTTCCCAATCACTTATCTCTCTGCACGCCCTCATTCAATCTCATCACTTGTGTTCCCAACTATTTTTCTGTCATCTGCAAACTTGCCAATGGGACATTCACTTTCCTCAACCAAGTCATTAACATATATTATAAGTAACTGTGGTCACAGCACTGAACTTTGTGGCCATCCTGAAAATCCCCCTTATCCAAACTCTGCCTTCTATTCTTTAGTCAATCCTCTATCCATGTTAATAATCAACCTCCAACACCATGGGCTCTTTGCTTATTAAGTAGCCTAAAGTGTGGTACCTTATTTTGAGGGGAACTAACAGGATGAATAGCTGTTCCCCTTAGTTGAAGGACCAATAGCAAGGGGGCATAATTTTAAGGTGAAAGGCAGTTGGTTTAGAAGGCTCTTCTGTACTAGAAATTCTATGATTGTATGTGCAGAGATAGGCCACTTGGCCCCTTGTTCTTGCTCCATCTTTAAGTAAGATCATGGCTGACCTCATTACACCCGTGTTCTTGCTTATCCATGATAACCTTTGAACCGCTTACTAATCAAAAATTTATCTATTTCTTCTTTAAAAATGTTGCTTTTCAGGAAGAGAGCACCAAGTACTCACCATCCTCTGAGAGAAATAACTTGCCCTGATATCTGTTTTAAAATGGATGATCTACTTATCTTGAAACAGTGAGGCCTTGTTCTAACCTCTCCCACTACATCCTTCAGTGCCCCCCCATTCATCCTGTAAACATACTCAGAAGCGATATGTTTCAATCAAGCTGCCTCTTACGCAACTAAACTCCAGCATTTTGAAAATCTAAATATATTAGATCCACTACTCCCCTTTATCTTTCCTGTTTGTTACCTCCTCGAACAGTTCTGGTAAACTTGTCAGATAAGATTTCCCTTTCATGAAGGTATCTGACTCTGCTTGATCATATTATTAATTTTCTAAATGCTCTACTGTTCCATCCTTTACAATAGACTCCAACATTTTCCCAACAACAGGCCTAAGTGGCCTGTAGTTACATGTGCTTTGTTTCCTTTTTCAGTAAAGTGTTACATTGGAAGTTTTTCAATCTTCTGGAACTTGTCCAAAATCTAAGGATTCTCAGGACATGACGACCCATGCATCTATGCACTTTGCAGCTAGTTCTTTTAATATCCCATGATGCTTTATCAGGTTCAGGCCACTGTTGGTCTTTTTGCCCCATTAGTTTCACTAACACTTTTTTCTAGTCAAAGTTATTATATTTACTGCCTCTCCCCTTTTGCCTCTTGATTATTTAGTAATTTTGAAATACTATTAGTATCTTCTTTTGTGAAGATTGATGCAAAGTATTTATTCAACTCCTTTGCCATTTCCTGCTTCCCCATAATTAGTTTCAAGTCTCCTCATTAAAGGAGCCTATGTTCACTTCCGCTTCTCTCTTCCTTTTTATATATTCAAGTAGCCCTCGCTGTTTGTCTTGATATTACTTGCGAGTTTATTCTCAAAGTTTATCTTCTCCCTCTTTATTAATTTTTGGTTGCTTTTTCTTGTTTTCCAATCCTCTGGTTTACTGTTATTCTTTGCCAAATTGCTTTTTTTTCCCCCTTTATCGTTAAGTTCCCTGGTTATCCTGGTTGGCTTACCCCCTTCCAAGTTTCCTTTTCCGTACAGAGAAATACCTTGGCTGTGGGCCATTTTCTTTAACGTCTGTCTATTGTTCCTCGCTCCTCTTTGCAGCTAAATTCCTTTCCCAGTACACTCCAGCCAGCTCTGCACTCGTTGCAAAATGCAGCTTTTGCGATGTTTTTCAAAATCAACAAGATTTTCCCAGCTAACGTTATCAAGAGAAACGAAGCTTGGTCAAATGAATGAAATTGAGGTGGGGATCATAGGTCAGCCATCATAGGTCAGCCATCATGGGTCAGCCATCATGGGTCAGCCATCATAGGTCAGCCATCATGGGTCAGCCATCATAGGTCAGCCATCATAGGTCAGCCATCATGGGTCAGCCATCATAGGTCAGCCATCATGGGTCAGCCATCATGGGTCAGCCATCATAGGTCAGCCATCATGGGTCAGCCATCATGGGTCAGCCATCATAGGTCAGCCATCATGGGTCAGCCATCATGGGTCAGCCATCATGGGTCAGCCATCATAGGTCAGCCATCATGGGTCAGCCATCATGGGTCAGCCATCATAGGTCAGCCATCATGGCTGTATTGTCTTCTTTTGTTGCCCTCTTCCTCCTGGCAAATTTTCTGGGGTAATGAATTCAATTTTAAAGCACTATCATCTATAGGACAGTGGTGGTAGTGCAGCAAATATGTACTTGACTCAACCGACATTGTTTGACAATTAAAGAAGCAACAGCATCATGAAGAGGGATTGGCTAGGTACCAGTGGTCTGAAGATGCATTTCCAATCACATGCATTTGTTTGTAAATGGATTTGCATGAGAATATGGAGGCATTATTAGTATGTTTGCAGATGACACCAAAATTTGTGGTATTATGGACAGTGAGAAAGGTTATCTAAGATAACAAAGAGATCTTGGTCATTTGGGACAATGGGCTAAGGAGTGGCAAATGGAGTTTAATTTGGGTAAATGTGAGGTATTGCATTTTGGTAAAACAAACAAGAGGAGGACTTGGACATTTATAGGTATAGCCCTGGGTAGTGTTGCAGAACAGAGACCTAGAGTACATAATTCTTGGAAACTTGTGTCACTGGTAGACAGAGTTAAGAAGTCATTTAGCACACTTTCTTTCATTGCTCAGTCCTTTCAGTATAGGAATTGAGACGTCATGTCGAAGTTGTACAGGATGTTGGTGAGGCCTCCATTGGAGTTCTCTATGTAGTTCCAGTCACCTTGTTAAAGGAAGGATATTATTAAATTGGAGAGAGTGCAGAGAAGACTGAACAGAATGTTGCCGGGAATGGAAAGTTTGAGATATAAAAAAGACTGGGACATTTTTCACTGGAGCATAGGCGGTTGAGGGGTGACCTTATTGAGGTTTATTAAATCATGAAGAGCATAGATAAGGTGAATGACAATGATCTTTTCCTGAGGGTAGAGAGTTCAAAACTAGGCAGCATATTTTTAAAATCTGAGGAGAAAGATTTAAAAAGGACACGAGGGGCAACATTTTTGCACAGGGAGTGGTTCATGTGGGGAATGAACTGCCAGAGAAAGTGGTACATGCAGGTACAGTTACAATTTTTAAAAGAATTTGGATAAGTTGATGAATAGGGAAGGTTTGGATGGAAATGGGCCAGGAGGACGCAGGTGGAACTAGTTTAATTTGGGAACATGGTTGGCGTGGACTAGTTGTACCAAAGGGTCTGTTTCCATGCTATATGACTCTATCAACTATAAGTGGTTCCTCTGACACGATTTCATCAGGACAGAATGTCACAATGGGAAGGTGATCCCTGGGTAAATAGCAGTAGACTGTACATGGCAGGAGTGGGAGAGGATAACACTCCTCCTGACTCTCCAGGGCCTGTCTACCATCTACAAGGCACAAGTCTATAACTGTCTCTCTCTCTATACACTCCATCAACATTTAAGAAACTCGCTGTCTTCCAGGATAAAGCTACCTGCTTGATCAACACTCCATCCACCACCATAAACATTCATTCTCTGAACCAGACTTTCTCTAACAACCTTTGATGAGCTGCCTTCTTGGATTGTTGCAGGCCATATGGTGTTTGTGTACCCACAATGTTGTTACAAAAGGGGGTTTCAGGGGTTTGACTCAATCACAGTTATAGGATGGTGATATAATTGGAATGGTGTGTCTTGAAGATGGATCTGTAGGTTTTCCATCTGTCTGCTGACCTTGCTTAGATGGTAGCACGTTTTGTTGAAGGAACATTGGTGAGTTATTGCAGTGCATCTTGTAGATGGTATACACCACTGCCACCGTTTGTAACTGTGAGAGGGTGAATGTTTCTGGTAATAGATGTGGTGCCAATCAATTGAGCTGCATTGTCTTGGATGGTGTCAAGTTTCTTGAGTATTGCTGGAGCTGTACTCATCTAAACCAGTGAAGAGTATTCTATCTTGTACCTTGTAGATGGTGGACAGACATTGAGGAGTTAGGAGGTGAATTGCACACTGTAAAATTCTCAGCCTCTGACCTGTTGTTAAGACTAGACTAGTTAATTTTCTAGTTGATGGCAGCCCCCAGGACATTTATAGTTGGATATTCAGCAATGGTAATGGCATTAAATATCAAGGGAAGGTGATTAGATTATGTTTTGTTCACATGGTTATTGCCCTAGCACGTGCATCGAATGAGTGTTACGTGCCACTTGGAATGATTTCTTTGGCTAAGGTGTTTGACCTCCAACAGACAATCACATTTCTTTGTGCTAAATATGATTCTAACTAGCATTGACTTTGTTTTTGTGAGGGGTCCTTGATGCCGAGTTAAGTTGTATTCTACCTTGATGACAAGGGCAATCATTCTCACGTCATGTCAGGAATATTGTAATTATAGTGGCACAGCTTGGCTCAGTGTGTGGTATATTCTGAAGTACAACATTACAATATTACAGCTGAGTAATATTGTATGGGTCCATAACCTTTGTGCTATGCTATGCCTTCAGATATTTTTGATATCAGGTGGAGTGAATTAACTTGACTGAAGACTGGCATCTGTGATGCAGGAACCACTGTAGGAGGCTGAGATAGATTATCCACTCAGCACATCCAGCTGAATGTGAATGTAAATACTTCAGCCTTGTCTTTTGCACTGATATACTGAGCTCCCTGAGGATGGGAGTATTTAATAACATTGCTCCTTTAGTTAATTGTTTTATTGTCCGCCATCAATCATGACTGTGACAGGAATGTGACATGACCGTTGGTTGTCAGATTGCCTAGCTTTGTCTTTCATTTACAGCTTCCACTGTTGGTGAATGCAGATTGTGGCTTTACTGGATTAACACCTTGTCTTTGGGCACACCTGGTGCTACTCCTGCATGCCCTCCTGCACTCTCCATTGAGTCAGGTTGGTCTCCTGGCTCAATGGTCAATAGTTAAGTAGGAAACATGCCCAAGTTTTCAGTTGTTTGAAATCGATCCAATTTGTCATGGTGGATGCCACACAACTCATTGGGTGTTATCTCATTGTGAAGATGTGTCTTTGTCTCCACAATGTCTGTGGATCATCGCTCTGGAAATGGGACAACTTCCCAGATGTTAGAAAGTTGCTTCAATAGGGATGAGGGATACAATATGTTGGATCAGTGGGTTTGAGTCCTGCATCCCCTAGAGGAACAGAATTTGATAACTCATCTTAGTTGATTTGAGAAGGTTAGCATTTCACAGGATATGATGTAAAGACACTCCGAAGCTCTCTTTGAGGCACAGTAGTATTGACATTAATGACTTGGAAGTGCTTTCCACCAATCTTTCAAAATGACGACAATGTGCCCATTAAGTTACATCTCACTTTGAGCTACAACATCACCAGCTTAATGATGCAGTGGGAAAAAAGTAAAGAAAAGGAAACAAATCCTGCACTCTGGATCCTATCACCCCTTGGGACTTCCTGCCCAATGTTCCTTAAGATCTTTGGATTCACATTTTGCTGGTTCAGTCACATGAGACACATGCCAAAATCCTCAACCCTGATAAGACGTCATCCTTCAATCAGGGGAGTGCTGATAATGATCCAAGCCCTTAATTAGTATGAATGAGTGATCACACTCATTGGATCTACAGTGAGGGATTCCTCTGGATTAGTACAAAAGTATGATCTCTTTGTGAATCAGGGATGTGATGATATACCACTGGGACAGGTGGGACTTGAACCCTGGCCTCCTGGCATAGAGTTAGGGACACTACCACTGTACCATTAACATCCCCTAAACAGAGAGATTCCCTCAATTAACCAATCTGAATGTGTCACGTCAGTCATTTGGTCAATATTAATTAAATGTTCATTCTAATTGGATCAGTAGAAATAAGAGAACCCTCTCATTAGATGCGTAGAAATGAGAGATTTCTCTTTTTGAATCAAGAGGAATGAGATCTCTCTTACTAGTTCGATGGCAGTAACAGGCATGTGGCAATAGCCACCTTGCAACTTAACAGAGAATGTTTGACTGGAGAGATAGCTGAAAATGTGTTGCTGGAACAGCGCAGCAGGTCAAGCAGCATCCGGATGCTGCCTGACCTGCTGTGCTGTTCCAGCAACACATTTTCAGCTCTGATCTCCAGCATCTGCAGACCTCACTTTCTCCTCCCTGACTGGAGAGATAGCATGGAAGAGAAGTCTTTATATTTCTGGGGCATTGGAACAGGTTTTGAGGGAGATCAGATAGGGCAGGTTACATTTCAATAGAAAGGGACCCATACTCTTTGGGAACTTCGTTGGTGAGAGTTTAAAAGGAACTTTGGGAGAGAGATGTGAACCTGCACAACTGAGATGAGAGAAGCAAAACTGTAAATAGAAGATAGAAAATTATTACACAAGTATGTAAGGTTGAGGAAACAAAAACTAGAAAATAGATTACAAAGGTGGTGTCTGATGATTAGGGTATATACATCAGTATAGTGAGGGATCTAGTGAATAAGGCAGGTGGGCTGAGGATTCAACTAGTCACTTGGAATCTTAATCACAGTTATTACTGAAATATGGTTTAGATGAAGGGTAACTGAACATCCCTGGTTACAGGGTTTTCAGACAGGATAGAAGAGGAGAGGGGGAAAGCATTACATATTGGGTTAAATAAACAATTGCCATGGTGAGGAAGGATGCTATGTCGAGAATATGGGTTGGACTGAGGAACAGAAAAAGATGCTCAGAATGCAAGGAGCTTTGTGTAAAACCCTCAATTCTCTGTGGGAGAAGAGCAAATGTATAGTCAAATCTCTTAAGACATGCAGAACAAATAGTTGAGGATTTAAAGAGTCTAACTTTAATTGGGATAATCTCAATCCAAAAGGTACAGAAGGTGCAGAATCCTTAAAATATATTCTGGTTCATAATAAATTGGACAAGAGAAGTGCATTTTTGTGTTTTATTTTAGGAAATCAAACTGGATAGGTAAAAAGGGTTTCAGTGGGACAATATTTTACTAGTAGTGATTATAAATCAGAATTCTGGAAAAGCTTATATATAGGCAAAGAGTAAAAGTCTTAAAGTTGGAAAAATTAAGTTTTACTCACTGGGATGACTTAGCAGAAGTGAATAGGAAGCAGCACTTGAAGATAAATCAGTGCCGGAATAGTTGAATGCACTTAAGGGGGACATAAAAGAGAGCTTAGAACAAACATATACCCCACAAAAAAATGGGAGGGACTCCTAAATCTAGATATACCTCTTCCTTCAACATCAAAGAATAAAGGGATTAGAATAGGCAAAATAAAGGTTTGCATCAGGTACTAAGAAATCAATGTTACAGGAAGCCAAGAGCAAGATAGAAAGTGCAAGAATGAGATTATAAAAAGAAATTTAGAAATCAAAGAGAGGGGCATGATGAAATACATAAAATCAAGGAAACATGTTTTAGAAATAAAAAGAAGATAACGAAGGACAGAATAGGGCCTATTTGAAACCAGGGAGACAAATTGTGCACATGTAAGTACAAGATGTCATGGTTCTTAATCGATATTTTGCATATATTTCACAAAGGATGTGACAAAGCTGACAATGTAGCTAAGGAAAATGACTGTGAAATGTTGATTGTAGTAATTCGAGGCAGGAAATAATAAGGTGTTGAACATCTTTGAAAGTTGACAAATGAATGGGTCAGGATAAATTTTATCATTAGCAACAGAGGCTCTGACAGTTACCTTCCAGTCCTACCTGGCTATAGGAATGGTGTTAGAGGACTGGAGAATTGCAAATGTTATACCGTGGCTTAAAAAAAGGAGGAAGGAATTGGTGAAGTAATTGATGAGCCAGTCGGCCAAATACCAATGCTGGATGTAATTGGAAAGAGTTCTGAGATCAATCATCATTTAAAAAGACAAAGTTTAATCAGCAACAGCAAGGATGTGTCTGACTAATGCTTTTGAATTTTTTGAGGAGGTAACAAGGAGAAAGTCTGATAAATTCAAATGTTATAGAATCCTAAGTAAAGTGGCAATTTGGATCGAAAATTGACTCAGAGGCAAGATGCAAAGAATAATGGTCAATGGCTGATTTTGTTTTTGGAACCCGTTTCCGGGTTCTGTGGCAATGTGTACTGTGTTCCTGGCTTCTTATTTATCAGTTGCTTAGACTTTGGTATAATGGGTATGATTATGAAGTTTGGAAATGATGCAAAAATTGACCTGGCATTTTATGAGAGGAAAGAAATCTGGACCTGCAAGATATAGATGGTCTGGCTGAATTGGTTCATAGCATTCAGTCAGGAGAAATCTGAAATGACATAATGAGCAGGGAATTGCACTATAAATGAGAGGACACTGAGGTGTAGAGGGAAGGAGAGACCGCCACACGTTCCTGCAGGTAACAGGATATGCAGGTAAGGTGGTCAACAAACTAAATTAGATGCGTTCCTTTATCATCTGAGATCCAGAGTTTAAGGGCAGGGAGGCTAGATATGTTTAAAATTTAATCAGACCACAGCCAAGATACTGTGTACAGTATAGGTCGTGACATTACAGAGATGTGGGAGACAGTGGCACAATGGTAATAGAGTAAGCCCAGGGTAATGCTCTGGGACATGGCTTCAGATTCCAATTTGGCAGTTGGTGCAATTTGAATTTACTTAATCAAATCTGGAATTGAAAATTATTGGCACAGTGAGCCAGGGGACCCATGTTGTACTGTATCAGGGGTGTGTAAAAACATCTCAGAACAGGTTGAAACTAGTTTTGAAAATTAGTCTCGGTAATGATGAGCAAACTATTATTGGTTTGTACACTATGTCATTTAGGAAAGCAAGTCTGCCACTGCCCTTATCCTGGTCTGGCCTACATGTGACTCCAGCCCCATAGCCACGTGGTTGACTCTCAACTGCCCCCTGAAATAGCACTCGGTTCAGGGGTGAATAGGGATGGAAAATAAATACAGGTCTCATCACTCAACAGGATGAAAAAAGATTTCATTGCACTTGCAAAGGAGACGAACAAGATTTATCCATTTTACGAATTAGACAGGCTGGGGTTATTTTCCCAGGAACAGGTATGCTGAGGGGAAATTTAATTTGAGGGAGCTAGATAGAGTTAAATAATACTCCCTCTTTTCTCATGGTGTGCAGACCTTGGAGAGCCACAGCAGCAATTTCCAAAACCAAAGACAGTGTGTCTACACACTGATCACACCGAGTGGTGGACCTCAGAGAGACCTCGGAGTGGCTGCGTGACTTAGAGAGAACACCAGAGTGGATAGAAGGGAACATTATCAATAGGTCAACAGCCAGGGGCATAGATTTAAAAGGAATGGGTGAATGGAGGAGTTGAGGAGCACCTTTGTTTTCCTGGAGAGTGTTAAACTCACTACCTGAAATGGTTGTTGGGACAGAAACCCTCATCATATTTGAAAAAAACTAATGAATAGAGACTTGAATGCCATCACTCGCAGTGGGACCAGCCTAGTTAAACCTTGTGTCAGATGGCATGGGCATGACGGGCAGAATGACCGCCTTCCACCACAAATCCCTCTGAATGAGTGATCCCTGTCACTAGATCAGCAGGAATAAGTGATCTCTTGTCATGTGATCATTAAGAAAAAGTAATTCCTCTCATTAGAACAATAGGAAGCAGTGACTGATTTCATTAGGTTAGTAGGCAAGATAAATCTTGCTCATTGGATCAAAATGAATGAGAGATCACTTTCAATCAGTTGGCATCAGGCATTTCCCTCACTGGAACACAGAAGATGCAAAACCTATTCCCCGATATAATCTAGGATCAGAGTTTTCACTCACTCTCTGGTGTTGAACCATTTCTCCATTGATTTGGCAGTTTCAATTTTTCCTCCACTGGACGTGTCAGGAATCAGATTACACTTTTCAAATGGGATCTTCCATCAAATGGGATCTTCCAACAAATTCCAACATCCATCATTCCACTGGATGGTCTAACTCTGGGAGTAGGAGGAGATTGTTCCTGTCTGGATATGATGGAAATACACAGACCAGGAGATCCACACTATCCCTACACAACACCAAAAGAGGCTCGCCCTAACACCACCCGAGATTTAAAGCTTGCTTCAACACCAAGCCAACACCCTAGAGCACTTCAACATCATCATGACCCCAGTCAGTGATCAATCACTTCCTGTACTCCAAGGTTCACTTTAGTACAACATTTTCCTGAAGCAGGGGAGAGCTCCCAGCAAGGCCCATGTCGGTCAGAACCTGCTTGTCGTTGTGTCTCCTCTCACTGCGGTAATAATAAAATTGCCAAACAGTGAATCAAAGTGAAGCCTGATTCAGAGCCAGTGTCACAGAGACTGAATCAAAAAGCTAGTATAGTATGACTTACATGGAACCAGGATAACAGTGCCAATGTCGCACAATCACAAACCAATATCATTTAAATATATACTTTATTCATAAATTACCTATAAGTGGGTACAAAGATTTTGTAGAAAATACATTGGACCTCCACCATGCACAGCAACAGAGAGAGAGTGCCTCACACCTGATGGCCAGATTTTTACCTGCAATGGAGAGGGAGTGGTGCTTCCGAAATCCCAGTTTCTCCCTCACCTTAGCAATGCAGTCCTTCCAAGTTTTTGCACATGTCCCAGCCCCTCCGAACCATATTCCCAGCACCTTCAGGTAATCTGTCCTGACAGTGAAGGGAATAAAGGATCAGTTGGCCCAGTTTCCAAGGAACATAGCCTCACTCTTGTCTTGATTCACCTCGGCGCCCAAGGCCAGCTTGAACTGGTCACAGGTGCTCATGAGCCTGCCCACTGACAGCGGGGATTCAAGCAGAAAATGCCAATGTCGCCATGTACAGGGAGGCTTTGACCTGCAAACCTCTGCTGCCTGGAATAGTCACCCCTCTCAGGCTCACATCCTTCCTGATGGACTCAGCAATGGGCTCTATCCAACACACAAACAAGGCAGGAGAGAGTGGGCAGCGCTGCCTGACTCTGGATCTGATGTTGATGGAGAGGAGTCAGCTCAAATTGCAGATTATTTCCCCTCAGCATTTATTTATTTATTCATTTTTTGGTACATGGGCGTCACTGGCTGGGCCAGCATTTATTGCCCGTCCCTACTTGCCCTTGAGAAGGTGGTGGTGAGCTGCTTTCTTGAGCCAATGCAGTTCACTTGCTGTGGGTTGGCCCACAATGCCCTTCGGGAATGAGTTCCAGGATTTTGGCCCAGCGACAGTGAAGCAATACTGATACATTCCCAAGTCAGAATGGTGAGTGGCTTGAAGGGGAACTTGAAGGTGATGGTGTTCCCATGTATCTGCTGCCCTTGTCTTTCTAGAGGGAAGTGATTGTGGGTTTGGAAGGTGCTATCTGAGGATCTTTGGTGAATTTCTGCAGTGCATTTTGTAGATAGTATACACTGCTGCTACTGGGTGTTGATGGCAGAGGAAGCGGATGCTTGTGCTTGCAGTGCCAGTCAAGCGGCTGCTTTGTCCTGGATGGTGTCAAGCTCCTTGAGTGTTGTTGGAGCTGCACCCATCCAGGCAAGTGGGGAGCATTCCACCACATGCCTGACTTGTGCCTTGTAGATGGTAGACAGGCTTTGGGGAGTCACTGCAGTATTCCTAACTTCTGACCTGCTCTTGTAGCCATTGTGTTTATGTCATGAATCCAGTTGAGTTTCTTATCAATGATAACTCCCAGTCTGGTGATGGTGATGGTAACACCATTGAATGACAAGTGACGGTGGTTAGATTGACTCTTATTTGTGATGGTCATTGCCTGGCATTTGTGTGGCATGAATGTTACTTGCCACTTGTCAGCCCAAGTCTGGATATTGTCCAGATTCTGTTGTATTTGGACACAGACTGCTTCAGTATCTGAGGAGTTGTGAACGGTGATGAACATTGTGCAATCATTGGCGAACATCCTCACTTTGGATCTTACGATGGAGGGAAAGGTCAATGATGAAGTAGCTGAGATGGTTGGATCAAGGAAACTACCCTGAAGAGATGTCCTGGGGCTGAGATGACTGATCTCCAATAACCACGACCATCTTTCTATCTGTCAGGTATGACTCTAACCACCAGAGAGTTTGCCCCCTGATACTCATTGATTCCAGTTTTGCTAGGGCTCCTTGATGCCACACGTGATTGAATGCAGCTTGATGTCAGGGACTGTCACTCTCATCTCTCCTCTGGGATTCAGCTGTTTTGTCCATGTTTGAACCAAGGCTGCAATGAGGTCAGGAGCTGAGTGGCCCTGGGGGGAACCCATTCTGGGCGTCACTGAGCAGGTTATTGCTGAGCAGGTGCTGCTTGATAATGCTGTTGATGACACCTTCCATCATTTTACTGATGATTGAGAGTAGACTGATTGGGCAGAAATTGGCCGGTTTGGATTTGTCCTGCTTTTTATGTACAGGACAAAACTAGGTGATTTTCCACATTGTCAGGTAGATGCCAGTGTTATAACTGTACTGGATCTGTTTGGCTAGGGGAGCGGTAAGTTCTGGAGTTCAGTACTATTGCTGGAATGTTGTCAGGGCCTGTAGCCTTTGCAGTATCCAGTGTCTCCAACCATTTCTTGATGTCATGGGGAGTGAATCGAATTGACTGAAGACTGGTATCTGTGACGCTGGGGACCACCCTAGGAGGCTGAGGTGGATCATCCACTCAGCACTTCTGGCTGAAGATTGCTGTGAGCACATCCCACATGTAAGTGTGCAATATCCTGTCAAAGGCCTTCTCCTGGTCCAGGCTGATATGGCAGGTGTCCAGCCCTGTGTCCGACACATAGGTGATCATATCCCTGAGGAGTGTGGGGGGGGTGTCTCAGAGAACATCCTGCCCAGTACTGCACACATTTGGTTGGGGTGAATCACCAATCCCAGTGCAGACTTGACCTGGTTGGCGATGAGCTTAGACAGGATTTTGTAGTCTGTATTCAGCAGTGAAATTGGTCACCAATTTCTAATTTCCTCCCTCTCCCCCCCTTCTGTTTGTAGATGAGGATGATGATACCTTTCCTCGTTGATTTGCACATACTGACTGCCAGAAACATACTATCGTACACCTCCAGCAGGTCCTGTCCTATCAAGTCCCACAGAGCTGAATACAGCTCGGCCAGAAATAACGGCTGGTCCAGCCTCTCCTCTGTGCTGTTGTCTAAGACCTCCATGGTAGAGGACAGGAATGATTGGGAGGTTGTGCTGTCTGGGGGCTTTGTGTCATCCAGACTGGCAATAAAAGGATTTGCTGATCCTCAGGCTGTCAGACTGAGATGACGTTATTGAGCCATCTTCTTCCTTCAGGCTGCTGAGGATAGAGTTCTCCATGAGCACCTTCTGGAAGAAGCAACATGAGCATGTCACATCCTGCTCCACGCCGCGGACCCTGGACCGGAAGATTATCTTGGAGGACTCCTGGGCAAAGAGCGAGTCTTGCTGGCTCTTCACCTCCTGGAGATTCTCTGTGACATAGATCCCATCTGTCCAAAACTGTTTGGACAGTTTTCCTCATCTCTCTCTCTTGCCTTTTGAACACCTTTGAGGATGAAGAACTATAAAACCATAAGAAATAGGAGAGGAAGTAAGGCCATTCGGCCCATTGAGTCCACTCCACCATTCAATCATGGCTGATGGGCATTTCAACGCCACTTACCCGCACACTCCCCGTAGCCCTTAATTCCTTGCGAGATTAAGAATTTATCAATCTCTGCCTTGAAGACGTTTAATGTCCCAGCCTCCACTGTGCTCTGTGGCAGTGAATTCCATCTCTTGATGTTCAACTTAATTGTTTTCCACCAGTCTGCTGGAGGCTCATTTCCACTCCCCCCAACTTGTCTCAGTCAAATCGATCGAACTCAGCACCGCTTTCCTAACCTGCAATCTTCTTCCTGACCTCTCCACCCCCACCCCCACTCCGGCCTATCACCCTCACCTTAACCCCCTTCCACCTATCGCATTTCCAACACACCTCCCCCAAGTCCCTCCTCCCTACCTTTTATCTTAGCCTGCTGTGCACACTTTCCTCATTCCTGAAGAAGGGCTCATGCCCGAAACGTCGATTCTCCTGCTCCTTGGATGCTGCCTGACCTGCTGCGCTTTTCCAGCAACACGTTTTCAGCTCTGATCTCAAGCATCTGCAGTCCTCACTTTCTCCTGTTTCCACGAGGGATCTGGACATGGTGTCCAGTTCACTGTTGGCCCCTCCAAATCGTCCATCTGCATCGATTGATGGAGTTGAAATCTCTGGCCAGAATGACTGGCCTGGACGTCACCAGCAGCAATGGGAACTGCTGCAGGATGGCCAACTGCACACTCTTTCCCACCGAGGCGTACATATTCATTAGTCTCAGGGGAGTGTTTCTGTATGTAATATCTGCTACAAGGAGGCACCCACCAATTACTTCCTTAACCTCGGAGATGGTGAAGTTGTGGCCTCGCAGCAGGATACCCAGGCCGAAGGACAGCAGCCCTCCGATCCCCCCACCCCAAACCAGACCTTATGCCTGTGGGTACATAAACTTGACCATTTTGTGTAGCTGCTGAGGTGCAGTATCCCACACTCCTGAAGAAACAGGAGGTCTACTTGGGTACACATCGCATAGTAGATTAAACACTAGATGTATTCATCCTGGCAATTTTAAAACTTCCTGCATTCCCTAGGTCTGGGCAAACTGTTGGATTTTCCGCACTGAGGTAGCCATCCTGTTCCTCCCTGGAAGCATTGCCCTGATCCTTTGGGAACGAAGCCAGAAGGGTCCGGTTTGGAGTCTGACAGAGGGGCTGTCGTGCTCTGTTCCTGATTCGGAGCGTTACTACTCCTAGTTGCCCTGTGCTATGGTGCAGTGGGTACCCCATGGTTTCTGGCAGCTGAAAGTTGGGCTTCACCGGGTCTCTTGGCACATCTGGTTTTTCCAGGTTGGGGGGTGACCCTATCCATCTCCCGCCATGGTGCTGTGCCTCTTTTTCTGTTGGTGGTCATCCTTCTGCACATCTTCATCGTCAGAGGAGCTGCTGGTGTGTCCATCATGCAGCTGCCTCTTTCTGTTTTGCTGTGGGCCTGGGGGCACAACACATTTTCCATTTCCAGTTGTTTCTCACTAGTATCCAGTCCCCTGCCTCTGTTGTTTCCTGTTCCTCCATGGACTGCATCTGTTCAGGTAGAGGTTGGGTCAGTTGCTGTGCCTCTGCGCTGCCTACCTTTCCCTCCTGTCCCTTCTTCTGGGTGCCCCTCAGTTTCAGTTTTTGTGTTGGAGGGTGGCACCTCACAGTCTATTGGGGGTCTACAGCACACATTGCCACTTCCAGGCACTTGAGCATATGTCCTCTCCACCTCCACCATGTCTTGGGTGGGTCTTGTACAGGCAGCCTGCTTCCCCTCACAGGTTGCAGCTCTCGGAGTCCTTGCAGTCCTTAGTCAGGTGGCCCTCCTGTTTGCAGTTCCTGCACAGTGTCACTTTGCAGTCGCCGGGCTTCCCTCAGGTTCGGCATACTCGAGGCTCACCCAAGTACATCAGGCCACCTTGACTCCTTCCAAATCGCAAAGCTGGTGGGTGGAGTATGTTCCCACTGGCGTTCACCTTCAGGGTCACTTTGCCCTTGCTGCTTGCTGGTCCAGGTTCCGAAGGGATTCACGACATCAGTGCTGCCTCCTTCAAGCTGCATGTACCTTCCCAGAAAAGTCAGGACATCTGCTGCAAAAAGTCAGGACAGAAAAGTCAGGACATAGCTTTAAATTAAGGGGGGGTAGATATAGGACTGAAGTTAGGGGTAGGTTCTTCACTTAGCGAGTCGTAAGTTCATGGAATGCCCTGCCAGCAGCAGTGGTGGACTCTCCCTCTTTATGGACATTTAAGCGGGCATTGGATAGGTATATGGAGGATAGTGGGTTAGTATAGGTTAGGTGGGCTTGGATCGGCGCAACATCGAGGGCCAAAGGGCCTGTACTGCGCTGTATTCTTCTATGATGTGAGGGTCCTACAAGTGGATTGTTCTAACCTGGTAGCTCTATGCAGGGAGAGCCAGCCGTGGTGCCGCAGACAGGACGGAGGAGGGCCCTCACGTCCTTTCTTCTCGAATAACTTCAGGAGACAATCCCAATGCTTCACTTTCCTGAAGGTCGCATCAAAGTAGTCTCTGCTGGGGAGCTCCTGCAGACAGAAAATATCTGCTGTTTGGAACCCACAGCAATCCAGGAGAACCCTCCTCATGTCAAGAAGACAATCCATCTCCTTCACAGTCACCCTGACTGTTTTGTGGACACCCTGACCAGGAGTGCAGGCACTAGCAGAAGCTGTAGCTCTAGTTGGCTGGTCACTGAATTGGTGTTAGGCCGAAGCCAGCATTGGGTTCTGCTGACGCCTCAGCTAATTATATGGGCATATGACCACAAAATGTACAGACCTGTATAAAAATGATAAGTTTTGATCTCTGTATGTAAATGTTTACATACGTATGGCATGACCAATTGTACAGACCATCAAATTATTTATGAATAAATTATATTTTTGAAAAAAAAGATTCACCATTTGCAGCTCAGCTCAGCCAATGATCCTCCAAATTCCGTTTGCAGTCAAGATCCAGATTTCAGAAGATTTTTTATTTAAAAAATATACTTTGTTCATAAAAATATCTTTATTTGCATACACAGTCACTGAAGCAGTTCGTAGCATATGAAGGAACAAACAAACATTGGAGTTTGACTCTATCCAACAAACAAAGGCGTTTCTTACTTGTGCAAGATTGCATATTGAAGGCATCAGGAGGGTCCGATAAGTGAATTGACCCCCAGCCAAGCACCCCCAAAGAGCCAGATCTAATGCCACAAGCTGGTAAAGCTGGTGTTATACAAACAGTGTACGGTGCTAACTCCACAAGATCAGGGTGACCAGCACAGAGCCATACTCACAGAGTCAGTCTAACACATGTCAGTCTAACTCCACAAGATCAGGGTGACCAGCACAGAGCCATACTCACAGAGTCAGTCTAACACATGTCAGTCTAACTCCACAAGATCAGGGTGACCAGCACAGAGCCATACTCACAGAGTCAGTCTAACACATGTCAGTCTAACTCCACAAGATCAGGGTGACCAGCACAGAGCCATACTCACAGAGTCAGTCTAACACATGCAGTGTTTTGCAGCAATGCCACAAAGCCACTGGAGCAGGCTCACTGTAATATAGCCAGTGTTACTCAACCAGAGCTGCTGTCAATGTACCAGCCCCCCCACAGTGCACAGCCAGTGTCCCAGAGGTAGTCTCCCACAAACAGTGTTGCAGAGCCTGCTCAAGCAGCCAACACCATGGATTCATATTCAGTGTCACAGAGCTAAAGTCGGTGAAGCCAGAGTTAAAGAGCCAGTGCTACACAGCTCATACCACAAGGACAGTGTAACAAAGACAAGGAAGGCAAAATAAAAGCGCAAGTAGGCCATTCAGCCGCTCAAACCTGTTCCACCAGTTGGGACCATGGCTGATTAGGTTCCCCATTGCTATTCCAATGCAATTCCTGTAACCCTTGGTATCATGAGTATCTAGAAATCAAACTCCCTCTTTCATGGATGTATTTAATGACTGAATCTTACGTCCCTCTAGGGCAGAGAATTCCAAGGATTCATTGCCCCCTGAGTGAAGAAATTGCTTCTTATTTCAGTCCTGTATGGCTTACCTTTCTCCTGACTCTAGGCCTGCTGAGGGTGAGCATCCTTTCTACACCCACTCTGCCATGTTCTTTCAGGATGTTATAATTTTCTGGCCGATCACCTCTCATTCATCAAAACTCAATTCTAGGCCTAGTGTCCTCAATCTCTTCTTGTCAGATGGTCCCAGGAATTAGTTTGGTGAAACTCTGCGCACTCCCATTTTGGCAACTTTATCCTTCTTCGCTTAAAGAGACAGGACTGTACACAATCCTCTAGGTTTTACACAGTTGTAGCAAGACCTTTTATCTCTGTAATGAAATCCTATTGTGATGAAGGCCAGCTTACTATTAACTTTCCTAATTGCTTACTGCTCCTGTATGTTAGCTTCAGTGATGTGTGAACAAGAGTATCCAGGTCCCTTTGGACACAATATTTCCCAACCTCTTACCATTTAAGAAATAATCTGTTACCTCCACTCTTCAAAACGCTGCTCTGATAGACAGACAGCCATTAGGAGTCAGTGTCACATGAGCAAATTCACACAGATATTGGAGCCTACGACTTTGGAGCTGGAGTAGGCCTCTCCAGCATGCTGCATAACTCCATAAGATCATGACTGATCTGATGGTAATCTCAACTCCAATTTCCTGTTATCCCCATCACTCATGACCCTGCTGTCTTTCAAAAAATCTCATTTAGCCTCATGTAAATATATGACGCAGCATCGACTGTTTTCTGAAGAGATTTCCACAAACTAAAAGCCCAAAGGGCTTTTGCCCGAAACATTGATTTTCCTGCTCCTCGGATGCTGCCTGACCTGCTGTGCTTTTCCAGCACCACTCTGATCTAAACTCTGGTTTCCAGCATCTGCAGTCCTCACTTTTGCCTCTCAGAGAGGACTCCACCTTAATCCTCTTATTCTTAAACTGTGTCCTCTGATTCTCGTCTCTCCTACATGGGGAAATATTCTCTCAGAAAGCACCCTGTCAACTCCCCTCAGAGTTGCCTGTGTTTCATAAAATTACCCCACATTCTTTGAAACTCCAGTGGGTAATGTATCACCTCCATACAGCCAAGGATCAAGATTTGGATCCAGAGATCAATTTTAACATATTTATGTAATGCTGAATAGACTCTGTAACCTATGAAAAACAACCTGTTATGGAGCCAATGTCATTAAAACCTGCGTCACAGTGACACTCTAATGATCTAACGTCACAGAACCAGTGTGACCAAGCACTCTCAAGGCTGCCACTCTCACAAATCCAGGACCAGAAAATTGGATTCATATAGTCATATTTACAGAGCCATTTCCAAAAAGCCAGTGTCACACAGATAGAATCACAGAGCCAGTGTCAGAGCCAGTATCACAGAGACAGTCACACAGGCAGATTCACAGAGACATTCAGACAGGCAGATTCAGACAGGCAGATTCAGACAGGCAGATTCACAGAGACATTCACACAGGCAGATTCACAGACAGTCACACAGGCAGATTCACAGAGACATTCACACAGGCAGATTCACACAGGCAGATTCACAGAGACATTCACAGGCAGAATCACACAGGCAGATTCACAGAGACAGTCACAGGCAGAATCACACAGGCAGATTCACAGAGACAGTCACACAGGCAGAGTCACAGAACCTTGTTCTCAGGGCCAGTTGTATAAAGTAGTGTCACAGGTGAGTCGCAGACACAGATAGTGTAATAAGGTATCACAGATCTACTCTCATTGACCTCCGGTCACAGAGCTGGTTTTGCAGTGTCGATCCCAGTGAGCCAGCCTCACACCTGTGCTGTCACAAGGTCATACCACCACTGTTCCAGAACTGATGCCCCAAGACCAGTGTTTTAGAGACAGTGTTTTAGAGTTAGACACAGCTAGATTCGTGCAGACAGTGCCTCTGAGCCAGTGTCTCAGGCTGCTCTCACAAAGCCAGGTTCATTAGTTGATCCAGTTTTGTAAAGCCAGTGTTGTAGATGCAATGTTTTCTACAGGCATAGGGTTGTAAAAGGGTGGTAAAGGAAGGGTGAGTCTTTTCAAGACCATCAAAAAGGGGATCTGCTCATAGAGGCAGGATTTACAGCTGAGTCATTAAGGAGGTACCAGGTACTGCTCTTTACCCAGGAAGTCATAGTCATAGTCATAGTCATAGTCGGGTCCTGGGGAGAATAATCATTGAGATGGAGAATATATTAGAAAGGAAGAAGGGCTTATGCCCGAAACGTCGATTCTCCTGTTCCTTGGATGCTGTCTAACCTGCTGCGCTTTTCCAGCAACACATTTTCAGCTCTGATCTCCAGCATCTGCAGCCCTCACTTTCTCTCAATATATTAGAAAGGCAAGCTTAAAGTTAAGTCACCTAGATTGGATCAAATCATCTCAGGATACTGAAGGGGAAAGTTGCAGAGGGGCTGGTCATATGTTCACAGCCCTCCATAGATTAAAGGGACTGTATTAGAGACTACCACAGGATGACATAAGGGGACTGGGGAATTGCAAATTTTGTACCCTAGGTCAAAAAAAGGGTACAAGGACCACACCAGTTAGTTTAAACTCGATGGGGAGAAGGTTTCAAAAATTGTAATCCAATAAAAAATAGGCACATGTGGATTCACTAAGGAAAGGCAACATGAAATATTAATGAAGAATCAGGCTTAACTGATTTGATGGAATTTGTTGATGAGATAACAGAGGCTGGATGAGGGTAAGGTCGATGATGTGGTGTATAGGGAATTCCCAAGTGGTTTTGCTAAGTGTGACGTAAAAGGCTTGACAGCAAAGTTAAATCCCACAGAATAAAAAGGTATGAAGTTGGCTGTGTTCCAGGAAGCTGGTGGTATATGGGTGTTTTTCAGATTTTTAGTGTGGTTCTTAGAGGATGGGGGTTTAAGACTCCTGTTTCTATATTAATCACTTACACTCGGGTTGCAGGCTGTTCAAGCTTTGCAAATGACACCAAACTTATCAAGTTAACTGTCAGGAGGTAATGAAGAGGACATAGACATACTGGTGGGATGGCAGACACGAAGCTGATGAAATTTAATATAAAGAAATGTGAAGTGATAGATTTTTGGAGAAAGAATGAGGTGAGGTAATATAACATACAAGTTGCAATTTGAAAGGAAGTGCAGAAACAGAGGGACCTGAGGGTAAATGTGTACAAAACATTGAAGAACAGATGAGTAAATGGATAAAAACATAAGATCGTGTAGAGTGGATGTGAAGAACCATACCCAGAGATTCCTTGTCACAGACTATTCATGAAGAGCCAGTGCCACTCAATGAGATTCATGTAAAGTTCCTCAGATCCATTGTCACAGTGCCAGTGTCACAGAGCTAGATTCAAAGTTGGACTCATAGAGCCAATGTCACAGTGAGATTCACAGAGCCAGTGTTACAGGACCAGTGTCACAGAGTGAGATTCACAGAGCCAGTGTCACAGTGAGATTCACAGGGTGAGATTCACAAAGCCAGTGTCACAGTGAGATTCACAGAGCCAGTGTCACAGTGAGATTCACAGAGCCAGTGTCACAGTGAGATTCACAGAGCCAGTGTTACAGAGCGAGATTCACAGAGTGAGATTCACAGAGCCAGTGTTACAGAGCGAAACTCACAGAGTGAGATTCACAGAGCCAGTATCACAGAGTGAGATTCACAGAGCCAGTGTTACAGAGCGAGAATCACAGAGTGAGATTCACAGAGCGAGAATCACAGAGTGAGATTCACAGAGCCAGTATTACAGAGTGGGAATCACAGAGTGAGATTCACAGAGCCAGTGTTCCAGTGAGATTCACAGAGCCAGTGTTCCAGTGAGATTCACAGAGCCAGTGTCACAGAGAGATTCACAGAGCCAGTGTCACAGAGAGATTCACAGAGCCAGTATCACAGAGAGATTCACAGAGCCAGTATCACAGAGTGAGATTCACACAGCCAGTGTTACAGAGCGAGATTCACAGGTCCAGTGTCACAGAGTTAGTGTCACAGACCCAGTGTCCAGCTTCCAGACATCGAGTGCTCAGTGTCACACTGCCAGTTGCAGAATCAGCATCAGAGTGCCAACTGCCCAGAGCCAGTGCCACATAACTTTCAAACAACGGAGGAGCTGTTTTTTTTGCAAGCTCCAGTGATACGTCTGACCCTGAGGAGGAGAGAGGGTTAAATTGCTTACTACACGTCATTTTCAACTGTTTATAATATTCTTCTGTGTCTACATATTTTCTCTGTGCACATTACTCATCAGAATAAAAAAAGGAACTTTGAAAACAACGACCAACATTCGTATGACAGCAGGCGAGGACCAAAGGTATATTTGCATGTAGACTGCACGAGCCAGCAACCGTAAACTAACGGAGTAGCCGAGCCACAGTCAGAATGACCAATGAGACTGTTCTGGTAGCACGCTGTTAGTTTCAAACAGACTCTTTTGGTTTGTCAATGAGAATGGTTAAAGAATATGAGTCGCCCCCCCCCTCCACCTAACCGAATCTTATTATAAGGACACATGCATGTTGAATAAAGACTAACTTGCAAGTTTCTTAAAAGTACATTTTAGAAACAAGCCATGACGTTTCCCCCCTGACTTCACCCCGTTTAAGACTCTTTTTTTTCTTTTGAAAGACCGACCAACTCTTTTTCAGGTTGAGATGCATTTTTTTCCTCTCTATTCTACTCTGTCAGATGCACGCACCCTTTTTTTGGTCTTGTTCTATCTTAGTTTGCATGCCCAGTACAGAGAACTCTGTAGCTCACATTGGCTCCACACGGGCCCACTTATTTGATCGCCTTTAAGCTGATCTATGCTGGAGATCAAAGGCGTCGTTGATGGAAACAGGCCGAAAAGGATGGGTTTGGACAAATCGTTTAGTAATTCTGAATCCCTGCACCAACTACAGGCTGAGAAGGTCCTACAGTTTGAACCAGGCACCACAAACATGACATCAATGCTGCTAGAAGCCAAGGAGTTGGAGGCCAGAGTCATCATCCTATCCGCCAGGTAAGTGACACTGCATCCAATAAGTCATTCTGTGTGTCTGTCAAACCCCAGCTCCTGTTTCTGAGGAATCTGTTCATTGCCTGCCCTCTATCCCTGACCTTCTGGAAATACCCAGCTTTATTCCTCCAGAGATGTTGATATCCAGCTCCCTGCTGCTGTGTTCTATGGTATGTCTGCCTGTATGTCTTCTCATGTAAACCTGATTACAGATCCTTTTATTGTTCTGTGTGTGATGTGAACTATACCTCCAACAGGGTGTTTTACCTGATGTGGAAATGCTTCTGTTATTTCTTGTAATTTAATATCTGTTTCTAGATATGATAGTATTGATTAGTTCTACAACCGATTATTAAATAGAAACATTAAAATCACAGGCCATATGAGTGAATGGACCAATATTAAACTATCAGGTAACAACAGGGCAGCATGCCTTTAATAATGTGGCATGTGTCCAGTGAGCCAGATTAAGATGGAGTGTGTGATCTTTATGTCCTCAGGTCATGTGCTATGTTACAGTGAGGTTATTATAAACATGTCTCTTAACGATAGACTGACTATGAGAAATAACACACATTGGTCTGTATCAGATGAACCCCTCATGCATTTCATGCACACATCCAGCTCAATTTCCTCAGACAGTGTATACACACAGCTGCATTTCCCCAGTCTTTATACCGTACACCACAGCTCCATTTCCCCAGAGTGTATATATACACAGCTCCATTTCCCCAGAGACTGGATAAACACAGCTCCATTTCTCCAGAGACTGGATAAACACAGCTCCATTTCTCCAGAGGCTGGATACACACAGCTCCATTTCCCCATCCTGTATAAACACAGCTCCATTCCCACAGAGTCTTTACACATACAGCTCCATTTCCGTAGAGTCTATATATACACATAGCTCCATTTCCCCAGATTCTGTATACACACAGCTCAATTTCCCCAGAGTCTGTATACATACAGCTCCATTTCCCCAGAGTCTGTATACACACAGCTCAATTTCCCCAGAGTCTGCATACATACAGCACCAGTCCCCTAGAGTCTTTATATACACAACTCAATTTCCCCAGAGTCTATATACACACAGCTCCATTTCACAAGACTCTGTATACATACAGCTCCATTGCCCCAGAGTCTATGTAGGCACAGCTCCATTTCCTGAGAGTCTATGTACACACAGCTCTATTTCCCCAGCGTGTATACACTCAGCTCCATTTCCACACAGTCTGTATATACACAGCACTATTTCCCCAGAGTCTGTATACATACAGCTCCATTTCCCCAGAGTCTACATACAAACACAGCTCCACTTCTCTAGAGTAGGTATACACACAGCTCCATTTCCTCAGAGTCTGTATCCACATGGCTCCATTTCCATAGAGTCAGTAAACACACAGCTCCATTTCCCCAGAGTCTGTATCCACACGGCTCCATTTCATCAGAGTCTATATACACACAGCTCTATTTCCCCAGAGTCTGTATACACACAGCTGTATTTTCCCAGTGTCTGCATACACACAACACCATTTCTCCAGAGTCTGTATACACACAGCTCCATTCACCAGAGTCTATATACACACAGCTCCATTTCCCCAGAGTCTGTATACACACAGCTCCATTCACCAGAGTCTGTATACACACAACTGCATTTTGCCCAGAGTCTGTATAAACATAGCTGCATTTCCACAGAGTCTGTATGCACACAGCTATATTTCCCCATAATCTGTATACACACAGTTCCATTTCCCCAGAGTCTACATACACACAGCTGCAATTCGCCAGAGTCTGGATGCACACATCTCCATTTCCCCAGAATTCGTATACAGACAACTCCATTTCCCCAAAGTCTATGTACACATAGCTCCATTTCCCCAGAGCCGATATACACACAGCTGCATTTGCCCAGAGTCTGTAAACACACAGCTCCATTTCCCCAGAGTCTGTACATATAGCTCCATTTCCCCAGAGTCTATATACACCAGCTCCAATTCCACAGTGTTTGTTTACGCACAACTCCATTTCCCCACAGTCTATACACACACAGCTCCATTTCACAAGACTCCATACATACAGCTCCATTGCCCCAGAGTCTATGTACACACAGCTCCATTTCCCGAGCCTCTATGTACACACAGCTCCAGTTCCTGAGCGTCTGTGTACACACAGCTCTATTTCCCTAGGGTGTATACACACAGCTCCATTTCCCCAGGGACAGTATACACAGCACCATTCCCCCAGAGTCTGTGTACACACAGCTCCATTTCCCTAGCGTACGTATACAAACAGCTCCATTTCCCCAGAGTCTGTGTATACACAGCTCCATTTCCCTAGCGTACGTATACAAACAGCTCCATTTCCCCAGAGTCTGTGTATACACAGCCCCATTCCCCCAGAGTCTGTGTACACACAGCTCCATTTCCCTAGCGTATGTATACAAACAGCTCCATTTCCCCAGAGTCTGTGTATACACAGCTCCATTTCCCCACAGTCAGTATATACACAGCTCCATTTCCCCAGAGTCTATATACACACAGCTCCATTTCCCCAGGCTATGTACACACAGCTCCATTTCCCCAGACCAGTATACACACAGCTCCATTTCCCTAGTGTCAATATATACACAGCTCCATTTACCCAGAGTTTGTATACACACAGCTCCATTTCCCCAGAGTCTTGTATACACACAGCCCCATTTCCCCAGAGTCTGCATAATATAACACCAGTCCCCCAGAGACTATATTTACACAACTCAATTTCCCCAGAGTCTATTTACACACAGCTCTATTTCCCCAGAGTCTGTATACACACAGCTCCATTTCCACAGTGTCTATATACACACAACTCCATTTCCCTAGAGTCTGTATACACACTGCTCCATTTTGCCAGAGTCTGTAACACACACAGCTCCAATTCTGCTGAGTCTGTATACACACAGCTCCATTTCCCCAGGGTCTGTACACCCACAGCTCCATTTTTCCAGAGTCTATATACACACAGCTCCATGACCCCAGAGTTTGTATACACACAGCTCCAATTTCGCCAGAGTCTGTATACACTCAGCTCCGTTTCCATAGTGTCTGGATACACACAGCTCCATTTCTCCAGGGTCTGTGTACACACAACTCCATTTCCTCAGAGTCTAACTACACACGGCTCCATTTCGCCAAAGTCTATATTCACAGAGCTCCATTTCCTCAGAGTCTGTACATACAGCTCCATGTCTCCAAAGTCTATTTACCAGAGTCTCTATGGTACAGAGAACACAGAACGGAGAATTCACCCACAAAGGTATACAGGAAAGCCGCACACACAGACCAAGTCCTGAACTATGAAAGCAACCACCCCAACACACACAAACGAAGTTGCATCAAGACACTATTCAAAAGGGCCACAACACACTGCAGCACACCAGAACTGCAAAAAGAGGAAGAGGAACACCTATACAAGGTATTCGCCAAAAACGGATACCCCCGCAATTTCATCAACAGATGCCTAAGAGAAAGACAATGGAACGAGGACATGCCGCAACACAAAGGACTAGCCACACTACCATACATCAGGAGCATTTCAGAACTGACAGCCAGACTACTGCGACCACTAGGACTTATAACAGCACACAAACCAACAGCCACTCAGACAACAACTCACCAGAACGAAGGACCCGATACCCAGCATGAGCAAAACCAATGTAGTGTACAAAATCCCATGCAAGGACTGCACAAAACACTATATAGGACAAACAGGAAGACAGCTAACGATCCGTATCCATGAACATCAACTAGCCACGAAACGACACGACCAGCTATCCTTAGTAGCCACACACGCAGACGACAAGCAACATGAATTTGACTGGGACAACACTACCATTATAGGGCAAGCCAAACAAAGAACAGCCAGGGAATTCCTAGAAGCATGGCACTCATCCACAAACTCCATCAACAAACACATCGACCTGGACCCAATACACCGGCCATTACAGCGGACAGCTGAAACTGACAACCGGAAGCGGCAGGGACAGGCCACTATAAATGCCGGAGGAAACACCACAGAAACGCTTCACAGGAGGCTCCCAAGCACTGAGGATGTCACCTAGCCAGGGGACGAAACATTTGCAACAAAAATATCCAGCTCGGCGAACAGAACCACAACAATGAGCACCCGAGCTACAAATCTTCTCCCAAACTTTGAAGTCTATTTACACAGAGCTCCAATTCCCCAGGGTCTGTACATATAGCTCCATTTCCCCAGAGCCTGTATACCCACAGCTCTATTTCCCCAGCCCATGTACAAACAGCTCAATTTCCCCAGAGTCAGTAACAGACACAGCTCCATTTCCCCAGCCTGTATAAACACAGCTCCATTTCCCCAGAGTCTGTAACACACACAGCTCCATTTCCCCAGAGTCTGTAACACACACAGCTCCATTTCCCCAGAGTCTGTAACACACACAGCTCCATTTCCCCAGAGTCTGTATACACACAGCTCCATGACTCCAGAGTCTATATACACACAGCTCCAATTCCCCATGGTCTGCATACCCACAGCTTCATTTCCCCAGAGTCTATGTACACACAGCGTCATTTCCCCAGCCTATCTAAACACAGCTGCATTCCCCCAGAGTCTGTATACACACTGCTCCAATTCTGCCAGAGTCTGTATACACACTGCTCCATTTCCCCAGAGTCTGTATATACACAGCTCCATTTCCCCATGCCTGAATACACACAGCTCTAGTTCACTGGAGTTTGCAGACAAACAGCTTCATTTCCCCACACTCTGTATACACACAGGCAGAAGTGGGCACTGCAGATGCTGGAGATGAGAGTCAAGATTAGAGTGGTGCTGGAAAAGCACAGCAAGTCAGGCAGCATCCGAGGAGCAGGAAAATCAATGTTTTCCTGATGAAGGGTTTTTGCCTGAAATGTCGATTTTCCTGCTCCTCGGATGCTGCCTGACTTGCTGTGTATTTTAAGCACCACTCTAATCTTGACTCTGTATACACACAGCTCCATTTCCTTAGAGTCCGTATGCAGAGCTGCATTTCCCCAGAGTCTGTATACACACAGCTGCATTTCCCCAGAGTGTATATACACATCTCCATTCCCCCAGAGTCTGTATACACACAGCTCAATTTCCCCAGAGTCTATATATACACAGCTCCAATTCCCCAGAGCCTGTATACACACGGCTTCATTCCCCCAGAGACTCCCAGAGTCTCTATATACAGCTCCATTTCCCCAGAGTCTATATATATTCAACTCAATTTCCCCATAGTCTATGTACACACAGCACCATTCCCCCAGAGGCTGTATATACACAACTCCATTTCCCCAGAGTTTATATACACACAGCTCCATTTCCCCAGAGTCCGTATACACACAGCAGTATTTTACCAGGGTCTGTATACACACAGATATTTACCCAGAATTTGTGTACACACAGCTCCATGTCCCCAGAGTCTGTGTACATACAGCTCCATTTCCCTAGAGTCTGTATACACACAGTTGTATTTCCCTTGGGTCTGTATACACTCAGGTCCATTTCCCCAGGGTCTGTATACACACAGCTCCATTTCCCCAGAGTCTGTATACACACAGTTGTATTTCCCTTGGGTCTGTATACACTCAGGTCCATTTCCCTAGAATCTGTATACACACAGCACCATTTCCACAGCGTGTATACACACAGCTCCATTTCACCACAGTCTGTATACACACAGCTGTATTTCCCAGAGTCCGTATACACACAGCTCCATTTCACCACAGTCTGTATATACACAGCTGCATTTCCCCAGAGTCTGTATAGACATAGCTGCATGTCCCCGAGTCTGTATAGATACAGCTCCATGTCCCCAGAGTCTGTATAGACATAGATGCATTTCCCCACAATCTGTATACACACAACTGCATTTTCCCAGGGTCTGTATAGGTATAGTTCAATTTCCTCAGAGTCTAATTACACATGACTCCATTTCCCCAGAGTCTGTACACACACAGCATCATTCCCCTAGTGGCTGTATACACACAGCTGTATTTCCCCAAGGTCTGTATACACACAGGTATTATCCCAGAATCTGTATACACACAGCTCCATTTCCCCAGAGTCTGTATACATACAGCTCCATTTACCCAGAGTGTGTATACAGCTCCATGTCCTCAGAATCTATATACACACAGCTCCATGTCCCCAGAGCTTATATACACACAGCTGCAATTCCCCAGAGTCTGTATACACACAGCTCCATTTCCCCAGGGTCTGTAAACACACAGCTCCATTTCCCCAGAGTCTGTATATATACAACGCCAATTCCCCAGAGTCTGGATATAAACAGCTCCACTTCCCCAGAGTCTGTTTAGACACAGCTCCATTTCCCCACAGTCTATATACACACAGCTCCATTTCACCAGAGTCTGTATACACACAGTTCCATTTCCCCAGTGTCTGTTTACACACAGCTCCATTTCCCCAGAGTCTATATATACAACACAATTTCCCCAGAGTCTGTGTACACACGGCTCCATTTCCTGAGAGTCTATGTACACACAGCTTTATTTCCCCAGTGTGTATACACACAGCACCATTTCCCCAGAGTCTATATATACACAGCTCCAATTCCCCAGAGCCTGTACACACACAGCTTCATTCCCCCAGAGACTCCCAGAGTCTCCATATACACAGCTCCATTTCCCCAGCGTCAAAATATACAACTCCATATCCCCAGAGTCTAGGTACACACAACCCCATTTTGCCAGTCTATATATATTCAACTCAATTTCCCCATTGTCTATGTACACACAGCACCATTCCCCCAGAGGCTGTATTTACACAACTCCATTTCCCCAGAGTCTATATACACACAGCTCCATTTCGCAAGACTCTGTATACACACAGTTGTGTTTCCCTTGGGTCTGTATACACTCAGGTCCATTTCCCCAGAGTCTGTATACACACAGCTCCATTTCCCCAGAGTCAATATATAAAAAGCTGCATTTCCACAACGTGTATACACACAGCTCCATTTCACCACAGTCTGTATACACACAGCTGTATTTCCCAGAGTCTGTATACACATAGCTCCATTTCACCACAGTCTGTATATACACAGCTGCATTTCCCCAGAGTCTGTATACACACAGCTCCATTTCTCCACAGTCTGTATAGATACAACTCCATTCCCCCAGAATCTGTATAGATACAGCTCAATTTCCTCAGAGTCTAACTACACATGGCACCATTTCCCCAGAGTCTCTATACACACAGCTCCATTTCCACAGTGTCTGTATATAAACAGCTCCATTTCCCCAGAGACTGTGTGTCACACAGTTATATTTCCCCAGAGTCCGTATACACACAGCTCCATTTCCCCAGAGTCTGTGTACACACAGCTCCATTTCCTGAGAGTCTATGTACACACAGCTTTATTTCCCCAGTGTATATACACACAGCACCATTTCCCCAGAGTCTGTATACACACAGCTGCATTTCCCCTGAGTGTATGTACACACAGCTCCATTTCCCCAGAGTCTGTATACACATAGCTCCATTTCCCCAGAGACTGTATACACACAGCTGCATTTCACCAGAGTCTATATACATACAGCTGCACTTCCCCAATGTGTGTATACACATCTCCATTCCCCCAGAGTCTGTATACACACAGCTCAATTTCCCCAGGCTCTGTATATACACAACGCCAATTCCCCAGAGTCTGGATGCAAACAGTTCCATTTCCCCAGAGTCTATATACACACAGCTCCACTTCACCAGAGTCTGTATACACACAGCTCTATTTCCGCAGTGTCTGTATATAAACAGCTCAATTTCCCCAGTATCTGTGTGCACACAGTTATATTTCCCCAGAGTCCGTGTACACACAGCTCCATTTCCCCAGAGTCTGTATACACACAGCTCCATTTCCCCAGACCCTGTATACACACAGCTTCATTCCCCCAGAGACTCCCAGAGTCTCTAAATACACAGCTCCATTTCCCCAGCGTAAATATACAACTCCATATCCCCAAAGTCCAGGTACACACAACCCCATTTTGCCAGTCTATATATATTCAACTCAATTTCCCCATAGTCTATGTACACACAGCACCATTCCCCCAGAGGCTGTATATACAAAACTCCATTTCCCCAGAGTCTATATACACACAGCTCCATTTCCCCAGAGTCTGTATACCATACAGCTGTATTTTACCAGGGTCAGTATACACACAGCTATTTACCCAGAATCTGTGTACACACAGCTCCATGTCCCCAGAGTCTGTGTACATACAGCTCCATTTCCCTAGAGTCTGTATACACACAGTTGTATTTCCCTAGGGTCTGTATACATTCAGGTCCATTTCCCCAGGGTCTGTATACACACAGCTCCATTTCCCCAGAGTCTGTATATACAACTCAATTTCCCCAGAGTCTATGTACACACAGCTCCATTTCCTTAGAGTCTATGTACACACAGCTTTATTTCCCCAGTGTGTATACACACAGCTCCATTTCCCCAGAGTCTGTATACACACAGCTGCATTTCACCAAAGTCTATATACACACAGCTGCATTTCCCCAGAGTGTATAAACACATCTCCTTGCCCCCAGAGTCTGTATACACACAGCTCCATTTCCCCAGGGTCTGTAAACACACAGCTCCATTTCCCCAGAGTCTGTATATACACAATGACAATTCCCCAGAGTATGGATACAAACAGCTCCATTTCCCCAGAGTCTGTATACACACAACTCCATTTCCTCAGAATCTAACTATACACGGCTCCATTTTGCCAAAGTCTATATACACAGAGCTCCAATTCCCCAGAGTCTGTACATACAGCTCAATTTTCCCAGAGCCTATATACGCACAGCTCTATTTCCCCAGCCTATGTACAAACAGCTCCATTTCCCCCGAGTCTGTAACACACACAGCTCCATTTCTCCAGTCTGTATAAACACAGCCCCATTTCCCCAGCCTGTATAAACATTGCTCCATTTCCCCAGCCTGTATAAACACAGCCCCATTTCCCCAGCCTGTATAAACATTGCTCCATTTCCCCAGCCTGTATAAACACAGCTCCATTTCCCCAGAGTCTGTAACACACACAGCTCCATTTCCCCAGCCTGTATAAACACAGCTCCATTTCCCCAGAGTCTGTAACACACACAGCTCCATTTCCCCAGCCTGTATAAACACAGCTCCATTTCCCCAGAGTCTGTAACACACACAGCTCCATTTCCCCAGCCTGTATAAACACAGCTCCATTTCCCCAGAGTCTGTAACACACAGAGATCCATTTCCCCAGCCTGTATAAACACAGCTTCATTTCCCCAGAGTCTGTATATACAGCTCCATTTCCATAGAGTCTGCATACCCACAGCTTCATTTCCCCACAGTCTATATAAACACAGCTCCATTCCCCCAGAGTCTGTAACACACACAGCTCCATTTCCCCAGCCTGTATAAACACAGCTCCATTTCCCCAGTCTGTATACACACTGCTCCATTTTGCCAGAGTCTGTATACACACAGCTCCATTTCCCCAGTCTCTGTATACACACAGGCAGAAATGGGCATTGCAGATGCTGGAGATGAGAGTCAAGATTAGAGTGGTGCTGGAAAAGCACAGCAGTTCAGGCAGCATCCGAGGAGCAGGAAAATCAATGTTTTCCTGATGAAGGGTTTTTGCCCGAAATGTCGATTTTCCTTGTCCTCGGATGCTGCCTGACTTGCTGTGCGTTTCGAGCACCACTCTAATCTTGACTCTGTATACACACAGCTCCATTTCCTTCGAGTCTGTACACACAGCTGCATTTCCCCAGCCTGAATATACACAGCTACGTTCCCCCTGAGTCTATATACACACAACTCAATTTCTCCAGACTCTGTATACACACAATCCTATTTCCCCAGAGTCTATATATATTCAACTCAATTTCCCCAGAGTCTATATGCACACAGCTCCATTTAACAAGAGTCTGTATACACACAGATCCATTTCTCCAGAGTCAATATAAACACAACACCATTTCCCCAGAATCTGTATACATACAGCTCTGTTTCCCCATAGTCTGTATACACATAGCTCCATTTCCCCTGAGTAAATATATACACAGCTCTGTTCCCCCAGAATCTGTATGCGCACAACTATATTTCCCCAGAATCTGTATACATACAGCTCCATTTCCCCAGAGTCTTTATACACACACATCCATTTCCACAGGGAAATATATACACAGCTCCATTTCCCCAGAGGCTATATGCACACAGTTCCAATTCCCCCGAATCTGTATGCACACATCTCCATTTCCCCAGAGTCAATATATACACAGCTCCATTCCCCTTAGAGTCTGTATACACACAGTTCCATTTCCCCAGAGTCTGCAAACACACAGCTCCATTTCCCGAGTCTATACACACATAACTCCATTTCCCGAGTCTCTATATACACAGATTCATTTCGTTAGTGTCTAAGTACACACACTCCCATTTCCCCAGAGCCTGCGTACACACAGCTTCATTTCCCCAGAATCTGCATACACACAGCTCCATTTCCCCTGAGTCTATACACACACAACTCCATTTCCGGAGTCTCTATATACACAGATCCATTTCCTTAGAGTCTATGTACCCACGCTTCCATTTCCCCAGAGTCTGCATACACACGCTCCATTTTCCCTGAGTCTATACACACATAACTCCATTTCCCGAGTCTCTATATACACAGATCCATTTCCTTAGAGTCTATGTACACACACTCCCATTTCCCCAGAGTCTGCATACACACAGCTCCATTTCCCCAGAATCTGCATACACATAGCACTGTTTCCACAGAGTCTATATACACACAGCTCCATTTCTCCAAACTCTGTGTACACACAGGCAGAAGTGGGTACTGCAGATGCGGGATATCAGAGTCAAGATTACAGTGGTGCTGGAAAAGCAGAGCTGTCAGGTAGCATCTGAGGAGCAGGAAAATCCATGTTTTCCTGATGAAGGGTTTTTGCCCAAAAATGTTGATTTTCCTACTTTTTGGATGCTGCCTGACCTATTCTGCTTTTCCAGCACCACTCTAATCTTGACTCTGTCTACAAACAGCTCCATCTCCTTAGACAAAGGGTCAGTTAGACTCGAAACATCAGCTCTTTTCTCTCCTTACAGATGCTGCCAGACCTGCTGAGGTTTTCCAGCATTTTCTCTTTTGGTTCCATTTCCTTAGAGTCTGTATACACACAGCTCCATTTTCCCAGAGTCTATGTACACATCGTTCCATTCCCCCAGAGCCTATATACACGCCGCTGCATTTCCCCAAAGTGTGTGTACACACAGTTCCATTTCCACGGAGTCTGCATACACACAGCTCCATTTCCCCAGAGTCTATACACAGACAGCTCCATTTCCCGAGTCTGTATGTACACAGATCCATTGCCTCAGAGTCTATGTACACACACTCCCATTTCCCCAGAGTCTATATACACACAGCTCCATTTCCACGGTGTCTGGATAAACACAGGTCCATTCCCCCAGAGTCTGTATAGACACAGCTCCATTTCCCCAGACTCTTCTTACACACAGCTATATTTCCCCAGAATCTTTTTACACACAGCTCCATTTCTCCAGAGTGTGTATACGGACAGCTCCATTTCCGCTGTGTCTGTATTCACACAGCTCCATTTCCTCAAAGTCTGTACACACACAGCTCCATCCCACAGAGTCTATATACACACAGCTCCATTTCCACAGAGAAATATATTCACAGCTCAATTTCCCCATAATCTATATGCACACAGTTCCATTTTCCTAGCCTGTATACACACAGCTGCATTTCCCCAGAGTCTGTATACACGCAGCTCCATTTCCCCAGAGTCAATATATACACAGCTCCATTTCCCCAGAGTCAATATATACACAGCTCCATTTCCACAGAGAAATATATACACAGTTCCATTTCCACAGGGAAATATATACACAGCTCCATTCTGCCAGAGCCTGTATGCACACAACTATATTTCCCAGAATCTGTATACACACAGCTCCATTTCCCCAGAGTTTATATACACATACCTCCATTTCCACAGGGAAATATATACACAGCTCCATTTTCCCCAGAGTCTGTATACGCACAAGTATATTTCCCCGGAATCCGTATACAAACACCAGCATTTCCCCAGAGTCTGTATACACATAACCATTTCTGCCAAATCTGTATGCACACAGCTCCAATTCCCCAGGGTCAATATATACACAGCTCCATTCCACTTAGAGTCTGTATACACATAGTTCAATTTCCCCAGAGCCTATATACATGCAGCTGCACTTCCCCAGAGTGTGTATACACAGTTCCATTTCCCCAGAGTCTATACACACACAGCTTCATTTTCCCAGAATCTGTATGCACACTGCTCCATTCTGCCAGAGTCTGTATGCACACAACTATATTTTCCCATGTCTGTATACACACAGCTCCAACCCCCAGAATCTATATACAGATACCTCCATTTCCACAGGGAAATATATACACAGCTCCATTTCCCCAGTGACTATATGCATACAACTCCATTTTCCTAGCCTGTATACACACAGCTGCATTTACCCTGAATCTGTATACACACAGCTGAATTTCCCCAGAGTCTGTATACATACAGCTCCATTTCCCCCGAATCTGCACATACACAGCTCTATTTCCCCAGAGTCTATACACACACAGCTGCATTTTCCCAGAATCTGTATGCACACAGCTCCATTACCCCAGACTCTGTATACGCACAACTATATTTCCCCAGAGTCTGTATACACACAGCTCCATTTCTCCAGAGTGTGTATACACACAGCTCCACTTCCCCAGACTCTTTTTACACACAGCTTTTTCCCCCAGAATCTGTATACACACAGCTCCATTTCTCCAGAGTGTGTATTCTCACAGCTCTATTTCCGCAGAGAAATATATTCACAGCTCTATTTCCACAGAGAAATATATTCACAGCTCCATTTCCCCAGAGTCTATATGACCACAGCTCCATTTTCCTAGCCTGTATACACACTGCTGCATTTCCACAGAGCCTGTATACACACAGTTGTATTTCCCCAGGGCCTGTATACACACAGTTGTATTTCCCCAGGGTCTGTATAACACACAGCCTTATTTCCCCACACTCTGTATACACAGAGGCAGAAGTGGGCACTGCAGATGCTGGAGATTAGAGTCAAGATTAGAGTGGTGCTGGAAAAGCACAGCAGGTCAGGCAGCATCTGAGGAGCAGGAAAATCATTGTTTTCCTGATGAAGGGTTTTTGCTCGAAATGTCGATTTTTCTGCTCCTTGGATGCTGCTTGGCCTGCTCTGCGTTCCAGCCCCACTCTGATCTTGACTCTGTGTACAAACAGCTCCATTTCCTCAGAGTCTGTATACACACACCTGCATTTGCCTAGAGTCTGTATAAACATAGCTTCATTTCCCTAGAGCCTATATACACGCAGCTGCATTTCCCCAGAGTCTGTATAAACATAGCTCCATTTCCACAGAATCTGTATACACACAGCTCCATTTCCTCACTGTCTGTATGTGCACAGCTATATTTCCTCTGAATCTGTATACACACAGTTCCATTTCCCCAGAGTCTGCATGCACACATATATATTTCCCCTGAATCTGTATACACACAGCTCCATTTCCCCATAGTCTGTGTACATACACCTCTATTTCCCCAGAGTCTGTATACGCACAGCTCCATTTTCCAAGCCTGTGTACACACAGCTGTGTTTCCCCAGCCTGTATATACACGCAGCTCCATTTCTGCAGAGTCTGTACACACATAGCCCCGTTTTCCCTGCCTGTGCACACACAGCTCCGTTTCCCCAGAGTCTGTACACTCACAGCCCCATACCAGCTAACATCTAACATCTCTCCAGCTAACATCAGTGCATAACGGTCTGGCCCTCATAGTCAGACGATGCTCCTGTTCTGGAATATCCATTCAGTGGAAATTGGTTATTTCTATCTATTCTGTCTTTTCCTGTTAATATTTTGAAGACTTCAATCAAATCATCCCTTAATTAGAGAGGAGATGTCTAATTTGTGTAATCTCTCCACATAACTTAATCTCTGAAGTGTCGGTATCATTTTTGTAAACTTAATTGTACTCTCTCCAAGATCAGTATATCATTCCTAAGGTGTGGTGCCCACAATGCTCCAAGTGGAATCTAATCAGGGTTTGTATAATTACAGAATAACTTGTACATTCTTGTACTCCAGTCTTCTCGATGTAGAGGCCAGGGTTCCATCAGCTGTCATGATTATTTTCTGCACCAGATTGTGACATGTTAAAGATCTATGCATTTGAACACCCACGTCTATTTGGCATCCTCTGTATTTAGCTTCATATCATCTAGAAAGTCCCCAAATCTGTCCTTTCATGGTCCAAAATAGATAACCTCACACTTGCTTATATTGAACTCCATGTGTTTTCCCCATTCACTTCGTCTGTCGACATCCTTTTCTACTTTGATGCTATCCTCTATACTGTGGACATGCCACCTAATTTTGTGACATCAGGCAATTTTTATGTATAACTTTCTTACGACATTATCCAAGTCGTTAATAATGTGAATAATCAAGGCCCTAACACAGATCCTTGTGGAAGACTACTGGTCATATCCTGCTATTTGAGTATCTACCCATCATCCCTATTTTCTGTCACCTGTCATTCAACCAGTTTCCTAGCCATGTCAGTAATTTGCCCTCAATTCCATTACCTTAGTTAACAGTGTGTTATGTGGGACTTTATCAAATGCCTTCTTGGAGCCCACATAAATAACATTCAAATACATTTCCTTATCCATTACCTTAGTCATCGCCTCAAAACATTCAATGAGGGTTGTCATGTGTGACCTACCTGTCATGAATCTATGCTGGCCCACCCTGATTAACTGAAAATTTTCAAGGTTTTCAGTTACTCTGTCCTTCTAATAGATTCGAGCAATTTCCCCACCGCACTTATTGGGTAAACTGATCAGTAATTCCCTGGTTTTCCTCTTTCGCCCTTCTTAAAACGTGGAGTGACATGAACAATTTTCCAACCCAGACGGACAATTCCTGTATCTAAGGAACTCTGAAAGATTATAATTTAGGGCATCTACAATGTGCTCCCCCTGCTTCATTTAACACAAGTGCACATGCAAACCCGCACACGCAAGCACACACACACACCATGCAAACACGTGCGCGCACACACACACAATGCACACACACACACAATACACACACGTGCGTGTGCACACACACACAATGCACACACACACAATACACACACGTGCGCACGCACACACACACACAATGCATACAGGTGTGATAAACACATACATATCCATTGATTTAGATTCTGCCTGTACACCTCTCCATTTTCCATTCACGAGGCCCATGGTGTGACCACATGGGGGCTGGTGGATTGACACACTGCATGTTCCTGGGCTAAGCTTTCTCCGAGTTCCTCGGAAGCTTTAGCCTGAGCCCATGAGGGACCCAGTTTTTGTGTGTCATCATGAGGATACACACCTGAGGACTTGCCAACCTGACTGCACGTCCCACAGTTTGCCCAGGACTTTTCTGCAGCCAAATCCATTTGTCAGTATTTTGGCTCCATTCCCAAGTCTCTCTGTACCAATGCTTCCAGATGCTACACTGAAACAGATACCAAGTGTAAAGCTAGGCCTTGCTGACCTTCAGTTCAGCTGTGAACACCATTCCTGTGTTTTCCAGTTCTCAGAGCTTCGAAATAGAGAGATTTATTGAGTATACTTCTGACTGCTCTCCCTGTGGCTGGTGAACCGTTATATTGGTATTCAGATCCTGCCCGCAGTGCAGCTGTGTATGTGGCATAATGGACGCATTTTCACAACACAATTAATCCCTAGCTCTCTCTTTGATTAAGGTAACATTACAGCAGTTATTACACAAGGCTGTGATTGAATGAAGGTGGAGAGGGTGAAAATGATTAATCTGTCTGGGCAAGCTATGACCCACTGCAGGACAACTGGGGCTTGGACCCTAGCCTTTGGGTACAGAAGCAGGGACCTGATCGCTGAAGACAGTGGACTGCTCATCTGATTAACGTCCATTAAAGTGCAATTCAGATCTTTATCAAAGCCTTTAACAGTAGACTCATGAGGCGATTTATGTGTTGTGCATGGGGTTTGGGAGGGGCATGGCATTTAATGAACAGAAACTAGAGGGCAGGAGAAGGGGTTCACTGCTGGAGGGGGCAACACTGTGAGAAATGATGAGCAGAAGCCTTTACATCGGTTGGACCCTGTACATTAGGAATACCACCTGCCGGGGCATCTTGAAGGCTGACTGAGGTGGGGGTTGGCAGTGACTGAGTAATGATCAGCCAGCGCCAGTGTTGCACTAGGGGCACATGAGCATTATCCATTCTGATGTGGGTTGCTCAAGCATGTAGGAGTATCACAGCAGGCAGAGACAGGCAGAGCAGCACTCTGGACAAACGGGCAGAAGTGCACAAAGATGTGCCAGGAGACCAGGCTACCCAGCAGATGGAATAATTCAGCAGTTGTCAGTGTGCCAGTATGTCAAATCACTGTGCCCATCCTGAGAAAGATGTGACAGGTTGGTGGCAGAGCTCAGTCTTGTAGCACGTCCATGGGAGTCTGAAGCTAATGGCTCAGAAAAACCATCCAGGCCCTGAGTTCCTACATTTCACCCTCAATCCAGGGGCCAACAGGAGACACTTGTAGCATTTCTCAGTCAGACACTCATTCCTACATTTAGATAATGGCAGATGCTCTGCTCAGTAAGTTCAGCCAAGAAATCAAGTTCAGAACAAATGTGGACAGACAGGCCAAGAGAGTCCGGGTGGTCTGCGAATGTCCCATGCACAATGGTTTCAGTGGGTTTCTGAACGCTTGGACATACCAGAGAGTTCTGCAGGATGTCGGAGTCATAGCAGCTGCCAAGATGATGGGTGCACACCTCCAGGAAGTGGTATGGGTGATCACAGATCATCTGGACATCAATAGAATGGAACTCCTTCTTTCTGATGAATTCTGGTGCTCTCAGTGACCCTCTCAATACAACCTGAATACTGGGGAATCCCAGCTACATTTCCAAATCCTATTGGCCAGGCTGCAACACTGTGCTCCTCATCGGATATAAAATAATCTGGTGTGATCTTGAACAGATGGATTGATCGCTGCCTGGAAGTATCTGTAGATGCACAACTGAGACATTACATACAGGTAAGATAAGACAGTCAAGAGATACAATAATAGAAGAGTCTATGACATTTGGAGAGGTATATTAGCTTGGACAGACGATGGACTAACAAACAAAAGGCTGAGTTGTGAAAAGGGGGACATTTTCAGGATGCCAGCCTGTAACTAGTGGAGTGCCAAAGGGATCAGTGCTGGGGCCACAGTTATTTACAATCAATATTAATGATATAGATGAGGATAGGGCATGTACTTTTGCCAAGTTTGCAGATGACACAAAAATAAGTGGGAAGACAAGTGCTGAAGGTGACAGAGTCTGCAGAGGGGTATAGACAGGTTAAATAATTGAGCAAAAACTGGGCAAATGGAATGCAATGTGGGAAAATGTGAGGTTTGCACTTTGGCAGGGAGAATAAAAGAGCTGAATATTAGTTAAATGAAAAAAGACTGCAGAAAACTATAGAACAGATGGAGCAAAAGACTGCAGATGCTGAAATCTGTACTGAAAACAAAAAATGCTAGAAATCACAACGGGTCAGGCAGCGTTCGTGGAGAGAGAGAGAGCAAGCTAACGATGAAGAGTCATCTGGACCCAAAACATTAGCTTGCTGTCTCTCCGTGAATGCTGCCTGACCTGCACTTTTTGTTTTCTGTATAAAATGGAGGGGTTTGGGAATCTTCATCCATGAATCACAGAAGCTGAAATCCAAATTCAGTGGATAGTGTGGAGGGCAAATGACCTTTATTTCAAAGGGAGTGGAGACTAAAAGTAGGGAGGCTTTGTTAAAACTCCACAAGTCACTACTCAGACTGGAGAGCTTTGAAGAGTTTTGGGGCCTTGATCTAAGAAAAGATATGTTGGCATTGGAGGCGGTCCAGAGGAAGTTCATTAGGCTGATCACTGGTATGGAGGGATTGTCTTATGAGGAGAGATTGAGTACGTTGGGTCTGTACTTAGTGGAATTTAGAACAATGAAAAGTGACCATTTTGAAACATACAAAATTGTTAGGGGATTTGACAGGGTAGATATGGAGAGGTTGTTTTGCCTTCTGGGACGGTCTAGCATCAGAGGGCATTGTCTCAGAATAACGGACTGCATTTTTAAGGCAGCAATGAGGAGGAATCCCTTTTCTCAGAGAGTAATGCATCTGTGGAATTCTTTACCACAGAGGGCTGTCGAGGCTGGGTCATTAAAATTATGCAAAGCTGAACTCGACAGATTTTTAATCGGTGAGGGAATCAAGGGTAATAGGTAAAAGGCAGAAGAGTGTAATTAAGGATCAAAACAGCATTAATTGGCATGATTAAGTGTTTTGTCGGTTTCAATGTCATTCAACCTCTTGTCGAACGACAGAACAGACACAATGGGCAAATGGCCTATTTCTGGTCTGAAATGACCAGCCGATCTCTGGAAGGAGCCAGTAACATCAACATTCAAAGCAGCTGTCATCTTCCCAGCCACTGAGAGAAGATGGCCTTCCATTCCAGCATTTGGCCAATTCTATCACAGTCTCCCACAGCCCATGGAGCTCTGTCTGACACAGTGTCCCATGGCCCAATGGAGCTCTGTCTGACACAGTGTCCCAAGGCCCATGGAGCTCTGTTTCACACAGCGTCCCAGGGCCCATGGAGCTCTGTCTGATACAGTGTCCCAAGGCCCATGGAGCTCTGTCTGACACAGTGTCCCAAGGCCCATGGAGCTCTGTCTGACACAGTGTCCCAAGGCCCATGGAGCTCTGTCTGACACAGTGTCCCAAGGCCCATGGAGCTCTGTCTGACACAGTGTCCCAAGGCCCATGGAGCTCTGTCTGACACAGTCTCCCAAGGCCCATGGAGCTCTGTCTGACACAGTGTCCCAAAGCCCATGGAGCTCTGTCTGATACAGTGTCCCAAGGCCCATGGAGCTCTGTCTGATACAGTGTCCCAAGGCCCATGGAGCTCTGTCTGACACAGTCTCCCAAGGCCCATGGAGCTCTGTCTGATACAGTGTCCCAAGGCCCATGGAGCTCTGTCTGACACAGTGTCCCAAGGCCCATGGAGCTCTGTCTGACACAGTGTCCCAAGGCCCATGGTGCTCTGTCTGACACAGTGTCCCAAGGCCCATGGAGCTCTGTCTGACACAGTCTCCCAAGGCCCATGGAGCTCTGTCTGACACAGTCTCCCAAGGCCCATGGAGCTCTGTCTGATACAGTGTCCCAAGGCCCATGGAGCTCTGTCTGACACAGTGTCCCAAGGCCCATGGAGCTCTGTCTGACACAGTGTCTCGAGGCCCATGGAGCTCTGTTTCACACAGCGTCCCAGGGCCCATGGAGCTCTGTCTGACACAGTGTCCCAAGGCCCTTGGAGCTCTGTCTGACACAGTCTCCCAAGGCCCATGGTGCTCTGTCTGACACAGCGTCCCAAGGCCCATGGAGCTCTGTCTGACACAGTGTCCCAAGGCCCATGGAGCTCTGTCTGACACAGTGTCCCAAGGCCCACGGAGCTCTGTCTGACACAGTGTCCCAAGGCCCATGGAGCTCTGTCTGACACAGTGTCCCAAGGCCCATGGAGCTCTGTCTGACACAGTGTCCCAAGGCCCACGGAGCTCTGTCTGACACAGTGTCCCAAGGCCCACGGAGCTCTGTCTGACACAGTGTCCCAAGGCCCACGGGGCTCTGTCTGACACAGTGTCCCAAGGCCCACGGGGCTCTGTCTGACACAGTGTCCCAAGGCTCACGGGGCTCTGTCTGACACAGTGATCCAAGGGCCACGGAGCTCTGTCTGACACAGTGTCCCAAGGCCCACGGAGCTCTGTCTGACACAGTGTCCCAAGGCCCACGGAGCTCTGTCTGACACAGTGTCCCAAGGCCCACGGAGCTCTGTCTGACACAGTGTCCCAAGGCCCACGGAGCTCTGTCTGACACAGTGTCCCAAGGCCCACGGGGCTCTGTCTGACACAGTGTCCCAAGGCCCACGGGGCTCTGTCTGACACAGTGTCCCAAGGCTCACGGGGCTCTGTCTGACACAGTGTTCCAAGGGCCATGGAGCTCTGTCTGACACAGTGTCTCGAGGCCCATGGAGCTCTGTCTAACACAGTGTCCCAAGGCCCATGGAGCTCTGTCTGACATAATGTCCCAAGGCCCACGGAGCTCTGTCTGACACAGTGTCCCAAGGCCCATGGAGCTCTGTCTGACACAGTGTCCCAAGGCCCATGGAGCTCTGTCTGACACAGTGTCCCAAGGCCCATGGAGCTCTGTCTGACACAGTGTCCCAAGGCCCATGGAGCTCTGTCTGACACAGTGTCCCAAGGCCCATGGAGCTCTGTCTGACACAGTGTCCCAAGGCCCATGGAGCTCTGTCTGACACAGTGTCCCAAGGCCCATGGAGCTCTGTCTGACACAGTGTCCCAAGGCCCATGGAGCTCTGTCTGACACAGTGTCCCAAGGCCCATGGAGCTCTGTCTGACACAGTGTCCCAAGGCCCATGGAGCTCTGTCTGACACAGTGTCCCAAGGCCCATGGAGCTCTGTCTGACACAGTGTCCCAAGGCCCATGGAGCTCTGTCTGACACAGTGTCCCAAGGCCCATGGAGCTCTGTCTGACACAGTGTCCCAAGGCCCATGGAGCTCTGTCTGACACAGTGTCCCAAGGCCCATGGAGCTCTGTCTGACATAATGTCCCAAGGCCCACGGAGCTCTGTCTGACATAATGTCCCAAGGCCCACGGAGCTCTGTCTGACACAGTGTCCCAAGGCCCACGGAGCTCTGTCTGACATAGTGTCCCAAGGTTTGTAGACCTCTGTGACAGCGTCCCAAGGCCTATTGAGCTCTGTCTGTCACAGCGTGTGTTGACACTGAGCCTCACATCTCCCCAGGAATTGAAGCCATGTGAACACAAAGAGGAGAAGGCCATTCAGCCCCAAGAGCCTAGACTACCAATTCAGAATGATTAAGGCTTATTGAATACTTCAGTGTTTTTCATCCATCGCAACCCTGTACACCATTGGTAATCAGACTATCTCCCTTAAACATGCTCAAAGACTAAGCTTAAACAGCTCTCTATTGTAGAAATTTCCAAAGGTTCAAATCCCTCTGTGTAAAACAAATTCTCCTCACGTCAGACCTAAGATGTATTCCTCTTATTTTTAAGTTATGCCTCTTGGTTTCATAGAATCATAGGATCCTTACAGTGCTGATAGAGGCCATTCAGCTCATCGAGTCTGCACCAATGCAGTCAGATGAGCAGATTAGTGAAAGGTTGAATTTAATGCTGATAAGTGTGAGGTGATGCGTTTTGAAAGAAGGAACAAGACAAGGGAGTACTCAATGAATAGCAGCACAGTAGGAAGCTCAGAGGAACAGAGGGATGTCAGGATGCTGCTCTATGGATCCCCAAAGGCAGTAGGACAGATTAATAAGGGAGTTAAGAAGGCATAATGGATACTTGCCTTTATCAGTTGTTGTATAGATTAGAAAAGCAAGGAGGTTATGTTGGAGCTGTACAGCTGTTAAGGTGAAAGGCAGGAGGTTTTGGGAAGATTTAAGGAAAAATGCTTTCATTAAGAGTGTGGAGGGGGTCTGGAAGGCACTGCCTAGGAGGGCAGTTGAACCTCACAGCCTTAAAAAGTAGTTGGAGGAGATGATGGCTAGGTGATATTATTGCTGCACTGTTAATCCAGAGACTCAGGTAACGTTCTGGGGACTGGGGTTCAAATCCCGCTATGGCAGATGCAGGAATTTGAAATCAATAATAATCTGGAATCAAGAGTCCAATGATTGTTGGTTGTCAGGAAAAACCCATCTGGTTCACTAATTTCCTTTAGGAAGGAAACTGCCATCCTTACCTGGTCTGGCCTATATGTGACTCCAGGCCCACAGCAATGTTGGTGACTCTTAACAATTAGGGATGGGGCAATAAATGTTGGCCTGGTCAGTGATGCCCTCGTCCTGTGAATACATTAAAAAAAAAAGGATGAGCACTTGAAATGTCATAACATTAAAGGCTATGGGCCTGGTGCTGGAAAGTGAGTCTAGTGTAGATTTAGAGTAGTTTCTGTTAGTATAGACACGATGGGCCAAAGGGCCTCTTGCCTCCTGTAAAATTTGATGATTCCCACACACACTAGTTACTCATCCTTCATTGCTTTACTGCTCAATTGGTTTGCCCATACTCTAAGCAAATTGGAGTCACCAATGATTACTGTGTTGTCCATGTTACATGTTTCTCTCATCCTCTGACTAATACTGTGTCCCGCACTACCTCACTATTTGGTTTGCCTATAAGTAACTCGAACCAATATCTGCTGTCCCTTGTTGTTTCTTAGTTCATCCCATGATGGAATTGATACTTTGTTCATCTGATCTGGATCCTCCCTAATGCTTCCTACTATGCTGATCCTATCCTTTATTATTAGCACAGCTCCATCTCCTTTTCCTTCTTTGCCTGCTCTTCCTGAATATCGAATATTCCTGAGCAGGGGGCAACAAACTGTGTTCCCTCCTACGGACCACAGTCATCCTGCAGCTGCAGCTCGATGCGTTTTGGCCTCTGCAGTGGCCATCTGCCGCTCTGCTATTACCATTGGCCTTGTTCGTTCTGTATCTGCAATCATTGCTTCAAGACAACCACCACGTGAGTAATATCACACATGAGCTGTCCTGTAAATGACCTATGATGGGAATATAAGGAGCAAGATCTCAGAACAGTCAGTGGCAGTGTGTCGTGCAGATGAGGGCTGAGCACACTCCGCCAGACAGTGAGACAATGCTGCACCTCGATAATGAGGGCCATCTCGCCATCATTCATTCTGCTTCAGCCTCAGCACGGGCATCAAACTGGCAAAGGTGATACTGCGACCGAGTGACCAACATGTTACATCAAAACGGGAATGCCCTCTGACCCCCTTCACGTTCCAGTCCTCCAACGCCCATTTCACCTCTCACTGCATTCCCTCGAGACCATTATAATAGGTACAGACCAGAGGACGAAGTAATAGCCTCTTCCCATAGCATATTGGAAGCTTCTCAGGTTATGGCTTGCCTTTTGCCAGCATTTCTCTCATCTAAAGTCATCACCGCTGACTTCTGCATCATTGAGATACCAGATTTCAGTTTGTAAGCACTGTCTGCAGGTCTCCTTTGACCAGCAATTGAACCCAAAACACATTCACTACACGCATTGCAAATTATTGAAAATTAAATGCAGCCGGAATTTGCAAGCGCGTACTTTGTGTATCTGTCCCTTGATGTCCTAATGTCGAGCAGAGGGTTCAGTGCTTCAATGCCCATCACACTGACACTGACACCACCCACCCTGGGTAAACTGTTGCAGTTAATGAAGGGAAGGTGTGGGCAGTGAACACAGAGCACGGTGGACCCTGTCAGCACTGGGCTCTGTCTCGTCACCAGGTAAACCCCCCCATATCTAACACCTTCAAAGACTACATCCTTTTTTACCTTGCACTATCCTAACATTTCCACTCCTTCACCCTTACAGAGTGGAGACCTAACACTCTCTTCCTTGCCCCCTGAGCCCTGCTGGTGGTGATGGTCACTGTCAATACTGCCAACTCCCGCTCCCACCAGCCTACCATGTCCTCTGATGCTGATCAGCATATCCTGCCCCTAATACTTTACGTTCCCCTGCATCACTGGCCCGGTCCCTACCTCAACACATACCTCTGCTTACCCCCCTCCCCCCATCTGGACCATTTCGATCCCTATTGGTATTGAGCTCATCCAACACTCACCATCCCTCCCACCCAACTCAACAGTCAATGCATGAAGCTCCCCTTCTCCCCCAGGACTGTATTTGCTCCAGACTTCTTAGAGACTTTGATGAACAGCCCTGAGACATTAGTGACCTAGACCAGAGTCTTTACAATTCTTCTCACGGCTTGTGATAGCCCGAGAGAACGGACTGCTGCCCACCAGCTGGACTATGATCGGACATATCCCCAACCATGAGGGGGCCAATCAGATGCCTGATCCTGGCCAAGCACTGGGACTGTGTATGAACTGACCCGTCACTGACCCCCTGACGAACCATGGCTCCCTTTGACTGGGCTGATGACTAGCCCCCCCACACAGGTTTCCCAATCAGTCATTTGGTTGAATACACATGCAGTGTGTTTGCACTGGCCAATGCTGAAGGTGTTGGAATGGTGCTTTAAAGCAAGACAAACCTGTCTGTGTATCTGTGCAGAAAAAAAACATCAGTACGGTAGGATTGATGGCCTTGGGGCTACAGCTAAGCACCATCACACTAACAAATATGGAACAGCACAGCATGGCAAGGCATGGCTGCTGGGAACAGGGACATCATCATGAAATGCATGGTAGCCAAGAGAGCACGCAAGCAGTCCTGAGATAGTCATAGAGATGTACAGCACAGAAACAGATCCTTCGATCCAACTCGTCCATGCCAACCAGATATCTTAACCTAATCTTAGTCCCATTTGCCAGCACTTGGCCCATATCCCTCTAAATCCTTCCTGTTCATATACCCATCCAGATGCCTTTTAATGCTGTAATTGTACCAGCCTCCACCACTTCCTCTGGCAGCTCATTCCACACATGCATCATCCTCAGTGTGAAAAGGTTGCCCATTAGGTCCCTTTTAAATCTTTCCTTTCTCACCCTAAACCTATGCCATCTAATTCTGGACACCCCCACCCCAGGGAAATGACCTTGTCTATTTACCCTATTCGTTCCCCTCATAAGACCATAAGACCATAAGACATAGGAGTGGAAGTAAGGCCATTCGGCCCATCGAGTCCACTCCGCCATTCAATCATGGCTGATGCGCATTTCAGCTCCACTTACAAGCGTTCTCCCCATAGCCCTTAATTCCTCTAGACAACAAGAATCTATCAATCTCGGCCTTGAAGACATTTAGCGTCCCGGCTTTCACTGCACTCCGTGGCAATGAATTCCACAGGCCCACCACTCTCTGGCTGAAGAAATGTCTCCGCATTTCTGTTCTGAAATGACCCCCTCTAATTCTAAGGCTGTGTCCACGGGTCCTAGTCTCCTCGTTTAACTGAAACAATTTCCTAGCATCCACCTTTTCCAAGCCATGATTTTATAAACCTCTATAAAGTCACGCCTCAACCTCCGACGATCCAGGAAAAACAGCCCCAGCCTATTCAGCCTCTCCCTGTAGCTCAAACCTTCCAAACCCTCCAAATCATCTAGAAGAGGGCACTGTTGGTATGATCAGCAAGTTTGCAGATGACACACAGATTGGTGGAGTAGCGGAAAGCATAAGGGACTGTCAACGAATACAGGAGGATATAGATAGACTGGAGAGTTGTGCGGAAAAGAGCCAGATGGCTTTCAATCCAGAGAAATGTGAGGTGATGCATTTAGGCAAGTCTAATTCTGTAGCAAATTCTACAATGAATGGAAGAGCCTTGGGAAAAGTTGATGGGCAAAGAGATCTGGGAGTGCAGGTCCATCTTACCCTGAAGGTTGCTGCACAGGTGGATAGAGTGGTCAAGAAGGCATATAGTATGCTTTCCTTCATTGGACAGAGTGTTGAGTGTATGAGCTAAAATATAAGAGCTAAACTATAAGAGTTAAAATTGTACAAGACATTGGTTCGGCCGCATTTAGAATACTGTGTACAATTCTGGTCATCACATTACTAAAAGGATGTGGCTGTTTTGGAGAGGGTGCAGAGAAGGTTTACAAGGATGTTGCCTGGTATGGAAGGTGCCAGCTATGAAGAGAGGTTGAGTAGGTTTGGTTTATTTTCACTAGAAAAAAGGAGATTGGGGGGGACCTGACTGAGATTTACAAAATCATGAAGGGTCTAGACAGGGTGGATAGAGATAAGCTTTTTCCCAGGCTGAAGGATTACATAGAACATAGAACATAGAAGAATACAGCGCAGTACAGGCCCTTCGGCCCTCGATGTTGCGCCAATCCAAGCCCACCTAACCTACACTAGCCCACTATCCTCCATATGCCTATCCAATGCCCGCTTAAATGCCCATAATGAGGGAGAGTCCACCACTGCTACTGGCAGGGCATTCCATGAACTCACGACTCGCTGAGTAAAGAACCTACCCCTAACATCTGTCCTATACCTACCCCCCCTTAATTTAAAGCTATGCCCCCTTGTAATAGCTGACTCCATACGTGGAAAAAGATTCTCACTGTCGACCCTATCTAAACCCCTAATCATCTTGTACACCTCTATCAAGTCACCCCTAAACCTTCTTTTCTCCAATGAAAACAACCCCAAGTGCCTCAGCCTTTCCTCATACGATCTTTCTACCATACCAGGCAACATCCTGGTAAACCTCCTCTGCACCCATTCCAGTGCCTCCACATCCTTCCTATAGTATGGCGACCAAAACTGCACACAATACTCCAGATGCGGCCGCACCAGAGTCTTATACAACTGCAACACAACCTCAGGACTCCGGAACTCAATTCCTCTACCAATAAAAGCCAGTACGCCATATGCCTTCTTCACCGCACTATTTACCTGGGTGGCAACTTTCAAAGATCTGTGTACATGGACACCAAGATCCCTCTGCTCATCCACACTACCAAGTATCCGACCATTAGCCCAGTACCCCATCTTCTTGTTACTCTTACCAAAGTGAATCACCTCACACTTAGCTACATTGAACTCCATTTGCCACCTTTCTGCCCAGTTCTGCAGATTATCTATATCCCGCTGTAACCTGACACATCCTTCCTCACTGTCTACAACTCCTCTGACTTTCGTATCATCCGCAAACTTGCTCACCCAACCTTCTAACCCCTCTTCCAGGTCATTTATAAAAATGACAAACAGCAATGGTCCCAAAACAGATCCTTGCGGAACACCGCTAGTGACGGCACTCCAAGATGAACCTTTGCCATCAACTACTACCCTCTGTCTTCTTCCAGCCAGCCAACTCCTAATCCAAACCTCCAACTCACCCTCAATGCCATACCTCCGTATTTTTTGCAGTAAATTCAATAACGAGAGGTCACGCTTTCAATGTGAGAGGTGGAAAGGGGGATACACACGGCAAGTACTTCACACAGAGGGTGGTGAGTATTTGGAACGCGTTGCCAGCAGAGGTGGTAGAGGCAGGCACGGTAGATTCACTTAAGATGCGTCTGGACAGATGCATGAGTAGGTGGGGAGCAGAGGGATACAGATGCTTAGGGTTAGACAGTACATTTGGATTGGCTCAGGCTTGGAGGGCCGAAGGGCCTGTTCCTGGGCTGTAAATTTTCTTTGTTGTTTTTTTTTGTTTAACCCTGGCAACATCTGTGTCAATCTTTTCTGAACCCTTTCAAGTTTCACAACATCTTTCCGATAGGAGGGAGGCCAAATTGCACACAATATTCCAAAAGTGGCCGAACCAATGTTGTATTGTTGGGTCTGTTTCAGCCCCTTGCAGCAGCATTTCAATGCTAGTTGCTGATGTCACCTGCACACAGCCCTGTACCTGTGTCAGAGATGTAAGATGAGGATGCTGAGGATCCTGCCAGATGTCAGTGTCTGTGGGCAGGGAGTGCATGCAGCTGGTGTTCATGGATCAGCTCCGAGGTATGGGGAGCAAGAAAATAGCAGAAAACCAGCACACAGGTGCAGCAGGTAATCAGGAAGGCTCATGGAATGTTGGCCCTTATTTCAAGGGAGTTGGAGTGTAAGAGTAGGGAAGTTTTACTGCAACTATACAAGGTGCTGGTGAGACCACATCTGGAATACCGTGAGCAGTTTTGGTTCCCTTATTTATTTTATTGGACGCTTCACTTGAATAAACCCTGGTGTGGACGGATTGTTTTATGATTAAATGTTAAGCAGGTTAGGACTGTACTCATTGAGTTTAAAGAATGGGAGGAAATCTCATCGAAACATAGAGGATTCTTAACAGGCTTGGTACGTTCAATGGATGAGGATGTTTCTCCAGATGAGAGAGTCTAGGACTGGAAGGCATAGTCTCAGAATAAAAGGACACCAATTTAAAATGGTTGAGATTTTTTGGAGCACCATGCCACAGAGAGCTGTGGGGGCAGAGTGTGTATTTCAAGCTGAGATAGTTTGAGTCTTGATCAGTTGGGAATCAAGGATTATGGGGAAAGGGCAGAAAAGTGGACATGAGGAATGTCAGATCGGAGATGATCGTATTGAATGGCAGAGCAGGCTCAGGGGCTGAATAACCTGCACCCAGTCCTGTTTCTTATGGACTTCTGCTGTTTTGTGCTGACCAGCATAGGAACTGTTCACAGACTGTGGTGAGCTGAAATCAGTACATACCCACACACATTATTGTAATATTAGTTTTCAGTTTTCTCATGAGAGATGGTAGGTTGGAAAGCTGCAAATTAATGAGATGTGATATACATCAATGTGGCTATTAATGAGCAATAGACCCCTTAATAGCCCGACAAATCTGTTAGAATTCTTGAGGAAGTAACAAGACATAGCAGAGTCAATGGCGTGATCTGTTTGGATTTCCAGAAGGCTTTTGACAAGTTGCCGCATAGGAGACAGTTAAATAAGGTCAGAGCCCATGGCAAGGTTCTGGTATGGATTGAGAATTGGCTGACTGGCAGAAGGCAATGAGTGAGGATAAAGGAGTCTTTTTCAGGATGTCAGCCAATGACTCATTCTGCAGAGATCACTGTTGGGACCATAGTCAGCATGGAATAGTTGAACCGAAGGGTCTGTTTCCGTGCTGTATGACTCAATGATCCGATCAATGTTATACAAATATACATTAATGATCTGGATGAAAGAACTGAGAGCATTGTTGCTAAGTTTGCAGATGACACAAAGATAGTGGAGCGACAGGTAATGTTGAGGAGGCGGGGAGGCTGCAGAATAACTTTGACAAGCTGGGGAAGTGGGCAAGGAAATGGCAGATGGAATTCAAGGTGGGAAAGTGTGAGTTCATGCATTTTGGTAGAAAGAATAGAGGTGTAGACTATTTTCTAAATGGGGAAAGGCTTTGAAATGTGCAGCACAAAGTGACTTGCCAGTCTTAGTTCAGAATTCTCTTCAGATTAACATGTTGGTTCAGTTGGCAGGTAGGAAGGCAAATGCAATGTGGGCACTCATTTCAAGAGGGCTCGAATACAAGAGCAAAGATGTACTGAGACTGTATAAGGGTCTGCTCAGACTGCATTTGGAATATTGCCAACAGTTTTTGGTCCTGTATCCTGTGGGAAAAATGTGCTGGTGTTGGAGAGGAGCCAGAGGAGGTTTACAAGATTGATCCTGGGGATGAAGAGCTTGTCATATGAGGAGGAGCACTTGAGGACTTTGGGTCTGTGCTCCATAGAATTTAGAAGGATGAGGGGGGCATCTAGTTGAAATGTACAGTATACCGAGAGGCCTGGATAGAGAGACTGTGGAGAAGATGTTTCCACTGGGAGGAGACACAGTCTCCCGAGGCACAGTCTTAAAGTGAAAGGTTTACTCTTTAGAACTGAGATGAGGAGGAAATTCTTCAGCCAGTGGGTGGTTAATCTATGGAACTCATTGCCGTAGAGGGCTGTGGAAGACAAGTCATGGAGGACATTTAGAACATAGAATGTTACAGAACAGTACAGGCCCTGTGAAAACAATCTGAAGCCCATCTATCCTACACTATTCCATATGTTTATCCGATGATTATTTAAATGCCCTTAAACTTGCCGAGTCTACTACTGTTGCAGGCAGTACGTTCCACGCCCCTACTACTCACTGAGTAAAGAAACTACCTCTGACATCTGTCCTATATCTATCTTCCCTCAATTTAAGGATATGTCCCCTCATGCTATACATCACTATCTGAGGGAAAAGGCTCTCACTATCCACCCTATCTAACCCTCTGATTATCTTATATGTCTCAATTAGTCACCTCTCAACCTTCTTCTCTCTAACGAAAACAGCCTCAAGTCCCTCGGCCTTTCCTCATTAGATCTTCCCTCCATTACCAGGCAACATCCTTGTAAATCTCCTCTGTACCCTTTCCAAAGCTTCCACATCCTTCCTATAATGCAGTCCCCAGAACTGTATGCAATATTTAAGATAGAGGTAGATTGGTTCTTGATCAGTAAGGATTATGCAGACAAGGCAGGAGAATGAGGTTGAAAAACTTAACAGACATGATCAAGTGGTTGAGCAGACCCAATGGGCCAAATTCTACTCCTGTATCTTATGGTCTGTTGTCTAAAACATCAGGCCCTGGTGAGAATTTCACCTCAACATCCTGAACTCACTTAAAAGGTCCCACGAGTTATTACCAATGATGAGATAGGTCTCACCGGACAGCTTGTGTGATTCTGCCACATTTCTCCCCATAGCCCACATCATTGAGGCCTCTACAATGTTCCATCATGGTCTCCACTAGGCTGGCTTTCCAGATTTAATTGAATTCAGATTTCAAATGGATTCCCACATGCAGTCATCTGTAACCATAAGACAAGAAATATTAACAAGAGTAGCTCAGCGTCCCAGTGTCTACCCATACCAACTCCACTCCTAGTGTCAGTTTGTACCCAGCTCTAAGCTCCTGCATTGGCCTTTATCAAGCACTAATCCCAGTGTCGGGATGTACCCAGCTCCATTTCCACACTGATTGATTGTCTATTTCCAGCTTCATTTCCCTAAATCTGTTTTTAACCAGAACAATCATCTAGAGTTCATCTGTTTCCAATTCTCTTCCTGATGCCATCTATTTCCAGCAACGTTAACCTGTAACAAGCTTGTCCTCGGGATCCCATTTGTCCTTAGCCTAGAGTAAGGCTCTCTCACTCCCTTCATTACTGTGATACTTCCTATTGGCACTTATGCAATGGCTCTCTCATGTAATAAAACACTCCAGATCAATTAAAGACTTCTCTGTTCTACCGTACTCTGCTGTGGTCAGATTAACCTCAAGAGTTAGATCATTGTTAGTATTTTCATATCCCTTTATGTAACTTATGTCTTTCATCAGGGCTAGGCTGTCTGAAGCCAACTTTCTGCAACAGGAGACTGTTGTAGCTGGCAGCAATTCTGCACAGTCTGTCTAGATACATAACTCTTCCAACAAATCTGTCTGTTCACTGCTGTCTCATTTGAGTCTGAAAGCTGCACTTGTTCCTTTGATTCTCTTTGTACCTAACTCTGTTCCTGAGAGTTTGTTAAGATAGTTTTGCACGTACGATAACAAGCCAACTAACCCTGCAGAATGCTTCTCTCTGCTTTATTCTGTTGTTTTGTTTTATCCATTGGTTTTCTTTTATTCATTCAAGTGGGTGTCACCGGCTAGGCCAATATTTATTGCTGATCCCTAATTGGCAAAAGGGCAATCAAGAGTCAATGACATGTAGGCCAGAACAGATAAGGGTGGCATTTTAATGAACCAGACGGGCTTTTCAGAAAATCAACAACAGTTTCATGGTCAATCATTTTGAATGAATTCAAATTCCACCAAATGCCATGGAGGATTCTGGGTAATCCAAGATGGAGGGTGGGAAAAATTTCTGGCTGTAACAGGCTGCTCCTTTTTTTGAGGTATTTTAGGTGCTGGAGGTGATTTCCTCGAATTCCAGGAGCAGCAATTACTGTTTTATATGTTGTTGCATTGTTTTGGAACTTTGGGGAAAAAATAACTCAAAACAATGGCACTATTAAAAGGGAAAGGAACACACAAAGGCAGCACATGGTGAAGTTAGTGCAGGAGACAGAGAGAGAAAGAAACCCACACTGCTAACTGACACAGCAGTGAACCTGCACAGTTACTGCCTTTGCTGTTTAAATTCATGTATCACTGGACATCGGAGTGCAGCTGGGAAAATTAACAAACAGCAAAATTCACAACTAATCTTGGAGGAACCTGTTTGGGAGAAGTCATACCACAGAGACAGATAAGTGGATAGGTTTAAGTGTAGCTTTGCTGTAGATCCACAATAGTGTGTAGAGTGGGTTCTTTCTTGATTATGTGTTTTATTAAGATATGTCTCTTGATTAAACTTAAAAATATAAGCCATAAGTATTAAATTAACTTTGGAACAGTGTTTGTAGAGGAATAAGATGGGGCTATTTTCTGGGTCTGCAGATTGGAAGAAGCAAAAATGGCCCTTAGTAGAATGATATGCTCTTGTTGGATGTGGGAGTTTAGGGAGAGTTTATGTGTTACTGAGATTATATCTGCAATAAATGCCTTTGGTTGCAAATCCTATCAGATTGAATGGAACAGTCGGAGCGATAGTTAGAGGCAGCGAGGAATTTACAAGAGCAAGAGGGTATGATGGAAGGCAGTTATAGGAAGGGAGAAAAGTCACAGATACAGTCACATAATAGGGTTAACTCCAGGAAAGGTAAGAAAGGTAGGCAGGTAGTGCAGGAGTCTCCTGTGGCTATCCCCATTTCAAACAGGTATGCTGTTTTGGAAAATGTAGGGGGTGATGGATTCTCAGGGGAATGTAGCACAAACAGCCAAGTTTCTGATATTGAGACTGGCTCAAATACAATTAGGTATATGTTGGGTTCCAAGAGATCAATTGTGTAAGGGGACTCTCTAGTCCAAGGCACAGACAGATGTTTCTGTGACCAGCAGAGAAAAAGCAGAATGATGTGTTGTTTCCCTGGTGCCAGGATCAAGGATGTCTCAGAGAGGGTGCAGAATGTTCTCACGGGGGAGAGGTGGCCCAGCAGGAGGTCATTGTACACATTGGAACCAACAACGTAGGAAGGGGAAAGGGTGAGATTCTGAATGGAGAATTAGGCAGGAATTTAAAAAGAAGGTCCTGGAGAATAGTAATATCTGGATTACTCCCAGTGCTACGAGCTAGTGAGGGCAGGATTAGGAGGATAGAGCAGATGAATGCATGGCTGAGGAGCTGGTGTATGGGAGAAAGGTTCACATTTTTGGATCATTGCAATCTCTTTTGCAGTAGAAGTGACCTGTACAAGAAATGCAGATTGCACCTGAATTGGGAGGGGACTAATATACTGCCGGGGGATTTGCTAGAGCTGCTTGGGAGGATTTAAACTAGTCAGGTGGGGGGGGGAACGCAGGGAGATAGTGAGGAAAGAGATCAATCTGAGACTGGTACAGTTGAGAACAGAAGTGAGTCAAACAGTCAGGACAGGCAGGGACAAGGCAGAGAACAAAGTAGGGAAAAAGTGAGGTCTGCAGATGCTGGAGATTAGAACTGAAAATGTGTTGCTGGAAAAGCGTAGCAGGTCAGGCAGCATCCAGGGAGCAGGAGAATCGACATTTCGGACAAAAACCCTTCATCATTCCTATTGAAGGGCTTTTGCCCGAAATGTCAATTTTCTTGCTCCTGGGATACTGCCTGACCTGCTGTGCTTTTCCAGCATCACTCTAATCTTGACTCTAATCTCCAGCATCTGCAATATTTGCTTTCACCTGTATTTATTTCAATGCAAGGGGCCTAACAGGGAAGGCAGATGAACTCAGGGCATGGTTAGGAACATGGGACTGGGATATCATAGCAATTACAGAAACATGGCTCAGGGATGGGCAGGACTGACAGCTTAATGTTCCAGGATACGAATGCTACAGGAAGGATAGAAAGGGAGGCAAGAGAGGAGGGGGAGTGGTGTTTTTGAAGAGGGATAGCATTACAGCTATACTGAGGGAGTTCAAAATTAAAAATCACACAACACCAGGTTATAGTCCAACAAGTTTATTTGGAAGCAGTAGCTTTCAGAGCGCTGCTCCTTCATCAGGTGGGTGTGGAGTATAAGGTCATAAGACACCGAATTTATAGCAGAAGTTTACAGTGTGATGTAACTGAAATTATATATTGAGGAAGACCTGGATTGTTTGCTAAGTCTCTCATCTTTTAGAGTGAACATGTTGGTTTCAGTTCTATCATATGTAAATCGCAGAACATTTAGAAGTTACATTCTCAAGTGAACTTTAACAATTGGTGTCATGTCGGCCCAGATAATGTTTTGAAGGTGTGAGCTGCCCTGTGTGAGACTGTCTGTACCACAATGGGCACACTGATTCTAATCTAAAAAATGGACTTACAGAATTACATTTTACTTTGTGCAAAAACTGCATGAACCCATGTATGATTCTGTAAATCCATGTTTTAGATCTGTACATCCAGTCCAACACCGGCATCTCCAAATCAGTACTGAGGGAGGATATTCCCAGAAATACATTCAGGGAAGTTATTCGGATGGAAGGGATGATCACCTTATTGGGATTGAATTATAGACCCCTAATAGTCAGAGGGAAATTGAGAAACAAATTTGTATGGAGATCTCTGTTATCTGTAAGAATCATAGGGTGGTTATGGTAGGGGATTTTAACTTTCCAAACATAGACTGGGACTGCCATAGTGTTAAGGGTTTAGATGGAGAGGAATTTTTTTAAGTGCGTACAAGAAAATTTTCTGAGTCAGTATGTGGTTAGCAAGGTTAGATCTCATGGAATACAGAGAGAACTAGGTATTTGAATACAGAACTGGATCAAAGGTAGACGACAGAGAGTGGTGGTGGAGAGTTATTTTTCAGACTGGAGGCCTGTGACCAGTGGAGTGTCACAAGGATTGGTGCTGGGTCCACTACTTTTCATCATTTATATAAATGATTTGGATGTGAGCATAAGCAGTATAGTTAGTAAGTTTGCAGATGACACCAAAATTGGAGGTGTAGTGGACAGAGAAGAAGGTTACGTTGGATTACAATGGGATCTTGATCAGATGGGCCAATGGGCTGAGAAGTGGCAGATGGAGTTTAATTTAGATAAATGTGAGGTGTTGCATTTTGGGAAAGCAAATCTTAGCAGGACTTATACACTTAATGGTAAGGTCTTAAGGAGTAATGCTGAACAAAGAGACCTTGGAGTGCAGGTAGAAAGTGGAGTCGCAGGTAGATAGGATAGTGAAGAAAGTGTTTGGTATGCTTTCTTTTATTGGTCAGAGTATTGAGTACAGGAGTTGGGAGGTCATATTGTGGCTGTACAGGACATTGGTTAGGCCACTTTTGGAATATTACATGCAATTCTGGTCTCCTTCCTATCGGAAGGATGTTGTGAAACTTAAGAGTTCAGAAAAGATTTACAAGGATGTTGCCAGGATTGGAGGATTTGAGCGAAAGGGAGGGGCTGAACAGGCTGGGACTGTTTTCCCTGGAGCGTCGGAGGCTGACGGGTGACCTTAGAGAGGTTTATAAAATCATGAAGGACATAGATAGGGTAAAGAGACAAGGTCTTTTCCCTGCGGTGGAGGAGTCTAGAACTAGAGGGCATAGGTTTAGGGTGAGAGGGGAAAGATATAAAAGAGACCTGAGGAGCAACGATTCATACAGAGGGTGGTACGTGTATGAAATGAGCTGCCAGAGGAAGTGGTAGTGACTGGTACAATGACAACATTTAAAAGGTATTTAGATGGGTATATGAATAGGAAGGGTTTGGAGGGATATGGGCCAGGTGCTGGCAGGTGGGACTAGATTGGGTTGGGATATCTGGTTGGCATGGACAGGTTGGACCGAAGGGTCTGTTTCTGTGCTATACATCTCTGTGACTCTATTCGAACCTGGGCTGCTGATTATTACCAGAGTCTCTGGATTAATAGACCATTGATAATACCACCAAGTTATGAACTAACCCTTGTTAAAATAAACTAAATTAAAGTAATACTTTGTTATGAATTATTGTATCCCATTTATGGCTTATTTTTAAGTTCAGGAATTGTTTGAGTTGATTCAGTCACATCACATTGCTCTTTTGTTTCAGTGACAATCTTGATTAGTCAGTGTAAATGCTCATAGTTGATCACTATCGTTAAAACAGTGGAGGCACTGAAGGATTGGCCAAGTTTTTACCTCAACCCCCCCACCCCTGGGCGCTGGCTTCGGGAAGTTGGGGCTGGGGTCATTCCCAAAAGAGGCAGCCTGCTGTACTGTGAGGAAGCAGGTTGGCCTGAAAGTTGGAGGAGTTATTTTTCCTCAGATGAAGTCAGACACGTCTCTGGAACTGACAAGAGTAGGATTTTGATGCCTACAACCGGCTGCTGCCATCACCCTTTTCCTAGATTGGATCTAGGGTTTTTTATAATAACAAGACATAAGCTAGCCATCCACAAAATCTACAAAGGCCATTTATTTCCAAGACAGTGTACACTACTTCTTCCAAAGCAGAAGCTACTAAAGGAAATAATTGCAGCCCCATCACTTAGAATTATCAAGATACATGTTTCCATTATTTGCATTTAAAATTTTCCTGGTCAGGATGTCTGTATAAATGTTGGTGCAGTACAGACATTAGGCTGTGATGCTGCACAGCTACCAGGATTCTTACCCAGCAGCAATGAGACAACGTTGTTGAAGGAGACTTGGTGAGTTGGTACAGATCCATTGGCAATGGAACACACTGCTGCCACCTTGTGGAAGAAGCGAAGGGAGCTGACAACTGGTTTAAATCTTCCAGAATGGAACAAATTTGATTTGAAATGCTCAGTGATGAATAAACGGTGGACGCCCAATCGATCAATTTATTTTTTGGCCTGTTTCACTTCATTAACCTTTGCTGTTCCATCATACCATTAACATATATTGCTGCCCCTGGTATACGCAATAATAAGCACTGCCATGTCAAACCCTGAATATCCATTAGTGCCCCAGCCATACTGATGCTCTCCATTATTTCACTGTCACACTTTCAATATCCATTACTGCCCACAGTGCACTCCCAATATCCATTAGACCTCTGCTACACTCAGTATCCAAATCACTGAGTGTACTTAAGACCGAGCTGGATGGAACAGCAAAGGTTAATGAAGTGAAACAGGCCAAAAAATAAATTGATCAATTGGGCGTCCACCGTTTATTCATCACTGAGCATTTCAAATCAAATTTCAGGCCAACCTGCTTCCTCACAGTACAGCAGGCTGCTTCTTTTGGGAATGACCCCAGCCCCAAATTCCTGAAGAAGGGCTCATGCCCGAAACGTCGATTCTCCTGCTCCTTGGATGCTGCCTGACCTGCTGCGCTTTTGAGAAACATCCCAGCCATGATTGAATGATGGAGCAGACTCCATGGGCCAAAAGGTCTAATTCTACTTCTACATCTCATGGCCTTTCTCCTCGTCAAGTTGTTCCAATACAGCTATGCACAGGTATCTACCCAGCAATGTGAAAAATGTCCAGGTAGGTATGTCCAACAAAAAAGAGAATAAATCTGAGTTGGCTAATTATTGCCCTACCATTTTATTTTTAATCATCAACAAAATAATGGAAGAAACTGTCAACACTGCTAACAAATGGCACATACACAGGAATAACTTGCTCACGGAGTGGGACCATTCAGCACAGCCATTTTGGCCTGTTTGGCGCAGCCTATTTAATAATTCTATTATTATGTTGATTTTTGTTGATGAGTACCGTATATCTGCGCCAAAATAGTTCTGCACCTAAATGGGTCTGCAGCAAAATAGGCTGCGCCAAAAGGCTCGCGCCAAAATGGCTGCGCCGAATGGTCCTAAATCCATTTGCTCGCTGCCCTGTTTATATTCTGCCAGGTCCACTCAGCTCATGATTTCATTACAGCATTGGTTCAAACATGGTCAAAAAAAGCTGAATTCCAGAGATGAAATGAGAGTGACCAAAATGACGTCTGGCAGATTTGACTGAGTGTTGAATCATATATCCCTAGTAAACTCAGTGGTAATCAAGGGGAAAATCCTCCCTTGATTGGAGTCATACCTCGCATAAAGTAAGGGGACTATGGTTGTTGTTGGTCAATCATCTCAGTTCCAGGATATTGCTATATGAGTTCCTCAGGGTAAAAGTCCCTGGCCCATCCATTTTCATCTGCTTCTTCAATGTCCTTCACTTCATTATAAAGTCAACGGTGATGATGTTCACTAATGATTGCACAATATTGAGTGCTTTTCAGAGACTGAAGCAGCTCATGTTCATTAACAACAAGATCTGGCCAACATCCACTTTGGAGCTGATAAGTGACATAACATTTGTGCCACACAAACGCTAGAAAGTGACCATCTCTAATGAGAGAGAATTGATTCATCATCTCTCGAAGCTCTGAGACAGCATCAACACTGAATCCTCCACTATCGAGACACATTGTCTCTAAGCTGCATGGCTGTTGGGAAGCTCCAAGCAAGTCATTTGACATGTTGATGTATGGCTGCATTGCTGTGCACAGACCTCACAGCAACCAGAGAAATTGCAGGGAACCTTGCCTGGGGTTAGCATTGAGCTGAAACTCAACTTGGCCATCCATATAAATACAGTGACTACAAGAGTATGCCCAAGGTGTGAAGAGATGTGCCTTTAAGAGAGATTTGTCCTGTCCAGTTTATCTTGAAGAACAATGTTGTCAAAGGTGTCAGAGGTGTCTGATTCATGGAAGTCAGAGTAAATAGCTTAGGTTTTTAAAAATATTTAAGCAAAAGGAGCATGAGTGGGTGGAATCAGGCTCACACAGTCCGAGGATTTTAGTTTTGCTTTCAGTTGTTGAAGTTGAAGCTGGCTGTTGAAACTGCTAGGCACAGTTCTGTCTCTGCTGTAGCTGAAAGTTTGAGTTCTGCCACTGCTGCTAGAGTGAGAAGACAGCACATGAGATTGAAACTGTTTTGCTAAATTGTCTTTTCCAAGGTGTTTATGGGATGCTGGTGTATTGGAACAGTTGATAAGTAGTAGTTAAATGACATATTACTTTGTTAAGTATTTTGCTAGATTTAAGATTGTGCCAATTATTTTGATTGTATTTTAACTGTGGTGTAAGAATAAACTGTGTTTTGCTTCACCTGATGAAGGAGCAAAACTCTGAAAGCTTGTGATTTCAAATAAAACTGTAGGACAATAACCTGCTGTTGCATGGCCTCTGACATTATCCACCCTAGTCCAACACTGGCACCTCCACATCAAGCATAGTAGTTTGAACAATCAAATCACATCTGGAACACAGTGCCTTAAACTTGCCGCTAAATAAGATAAAAGTTAGGGTCCAGGCTTTCATCATGGTATGTTTTGAGGGGGTTTGGTCTGGTAACTCACCTCCTGACTCCCCAAAGCCTGTCCACCATCTACAAGGCACAAGTCAGGAGTGTGATGGAATCCTCCCCACTTGCCCTGGATGAGGGCAGTCTCCAACAACAATCAAGAAGCTTGACACCATCCAGGGCAAAGCAATGTGCTTGATTGCTATTCCCTTCACCCCTTTTTATGTTCAGTGCCTTCACCACCAATGCATAGTGATAGAAGTGTGAATCACCCATAAATGCACTGCAGATAGAACCTTCCAAACCTGTGATCTTTACAAAATAGCTGAGCAAGAGCAGCAGATACATGGGAACAAGTTCCCCTCCAAGCCACCCACCATCCTGACTTGGAACTAATTATCGCTGTTTGCATTGTTGCTGGGTCAAAGTCCTGGAATAACCCCATGTCCTCCCATAACGTTGTGATGTCCCTATGACTCCAAGGACTGCGGAAGTTCACCAGAACCTTCCCACAGACACATAGGGATGGGTGATAAACGTTGGCCCAACCAGTGGTACCCACACCCTGTGAAAGATTTAAAAAACTGCGAAGTTTTGTAGAATTGATTTTCATTCTGTTTTGACATTGTGTAAGAAACAAACCTAACTATCCAGACTCAGTGGGTGATGTTCTGATAGGTTGGAGACTAATAATAGTTTGATCAAGTTTAAATATGTTCCTTTTCTTTCTTCTTAGTGAAGATGATGCTGTAACAATGTACAAGACAGCAACCTTCCTGAATATGACTGGGCCTGGCTATGTTTGGCTTGTTGGGGAAAGAGAGATATCTGGCAGGGCCATGCAGCATGTTCCAGAAGGTGAGGCAGTAAGATGGCTGAATTACAATTCTGAAATCTGTGCTCTTTAATGTTCCCCCAACAAGTCAATACAACATCCAAACATTTCAGCTGGATCACATCCCCATAAAACAGTGACTCTCCATTCTGATATACCAGTCTGGTGTATCCTACACCCCTCACACCCTACACACCATAAGATTACTGCCATAAACTATACACTCCTCACTGTAGGTCTTTGGTACACCCCACATCCCTCACTGTAACGCTCCTATATATCCCACAGCCCACACTGTGACACTGTCGTATACACCACACCTCTGACAGTCATTCTGATATATCCAACACTCCTCACTGTAACAATCTAATTGTACTACACACCCCTCACTGTAACACTCTGATACACATCCCTCACTGTAACATTTTAACATACCACACACACCTCACTGTAACACTCTGATACACATCCCTCACTGTGACACTCTGGTATACTCCACACCCCTCACTGCAACACTCTGATATACTCCACACCCCTCACTGTAACACTCTGATACACATCCCTCACTGTAACATTTTGATATACCACACACACCTCACTGTAACACTCTAGTCCACCCAAACTACATTGTCTCTCTCATACACTATACACTCCTCACTGTAATTCTTTGACAGACCCCACATGCCGCACTGTAACATTCTGACATACTCCTCACCTCTCACTATAACACTCTGATACACCTCATACCCTCCCACTATAACACTCTGTGACACTCTGATATACCCTACAGCCCTCTCTGTGACACTTTGATATACCCCACAGCCCTCACTGTAATATACCCCACACCCCTCACTGGAACACACTGGTATACCCCACATCCCTCACTGGAACACACTAATATACCCCACACCCCTCACTGGAACACACTGGTATACCCCACACCCCTCTCTGGAACATACTGGTATACCCCACACCCCTCACTGGAACACACTGGTATACCCCACATCCCTCACTGGAACACACTAATATACCCCACACCCCTCACTGGAACACACTGGTATACCCCACACCCCTCACTGGAACACACTGGTATACCCCACACCCCTCACTGGAACACACTGGTATACCCCACACCCCTCACTGGAACACACTGGTATACCCCACACCCCTCACTGGAACACACTGGTATACCCCACATCCCTCACTGGAACACACTAATATACCCCACACCCCTCACTGGAACACACTGGTATACCCCACATCCCTCACTGGAACACACTAATATACCCCACACCCCTCACTGGAACACACTGGTATACCCCACACCCCTCACTGGAACACACTGGTATACCCCACACCCCTCACTGGAACACACTGGTATACCCCACACCCCTCACTGGAACACACTGGTATACCCCACACCCCTCACTGGAACACACTGGTATGCTTCAAACCCCATAGTGTTTCTCTCATAAACTATATACTCCTCACTGTAACTCTTCAATAGACCTCACACACCTCACTGTAACACTCTGATATACTCTACACCCCTCATGTAACACTCTGATATACTCCACACACTTCACTGTGATATACCCAACATCCCTTACTGTCACACTTTGATAGATTCCACACTCTTCACTGTAACACTCTGATATACCCTTCACCCCTCACTGTAACACTCTGTTATACCCCACACCACATTGTGTTACTCTCATAAACTATACACATTTCACTGTAACTCTTCAATATACCCTACACCTCCACTGTAACACTCTGATATAGCCCACACTCCACACTCTCATAAATCCACATCCTTCACTATAACACTCTTGTATACCCATCACCTTTCACTGTAATATTCTGATAGATGCCATATCCCTCACTGTGACGGTGTGATATTCTCCACACCCCTCACTGGAATACTGTGATATATTCCACACCCCTCACCGTGACACCCTGACACACCCAACACCAGTCACTGTAACACGCTGACATACCACACATTATTCACTGTAACATTCTTGTATACCCCAAACCCCTCACCGCAACATTCTGGTATTCCCTGACTCCTCACTAGAACACCCTGGTATACTCCACATCCCATCGTTTTAATCTCAAATTGTATACACTCCTCACTGCAAGTCTTTGATGTACCCCACATCCCTCGCTTCAAAACTGTTAGACCCCATGCCACTAACTGTAACACTTTGTTATACCCCCACTATAACACTCATACACAACTCATTGTAACACTGATCTGTCCCTCACTGGAAGACTCTGATATACCCCACGCCACTCATTGTAACAGTGTTGTACCCCACACCCCTCACTGGAACACTCTGGTATACCTCAAGCCCCACAGTGTTTCTCTCATAAACTATGCACTCCTCACTGTAACTCTTCAGTAGAGCCTCCCATTCCCCAACCCTCCACCCTCCCCCCACTATAACACAATGATATATGCCAGTCCCCTTACTGCGACACTCTGATATACCCCATACCCCTCACTATGACACTCTGATATATCCCACACACCTCACTATGTCATTCTGATATACCCCACACCCCTCACTGAAACACTCTGGTATACCTTAAACCCTATAGTGCTTCTCTCATAAACTATACACTCCACACTGTATTTCTTCGGTAGACCCCACACCCCTCACTGTAACATTCTGACAGATGCCACATCCCTCACTGTGACATTGTGATATACCCCACACCCCTCACTGTAACACGCTGATATACTGCACACCTTTCACTGTAACATTCTGATATACCCCACATCCCTTACTGGAACATTCCAGTGTACACGATACCCCTTAGTGTAACACTCCGGTATACCCCAAATCCCATTGTGTTACTCTCATAAACTATACACTCTTAACTGTAACACTCTGATATGCACCACACCCTTCATTATAACATTGTGGTATATCCCACACACTTCACTGTGACATTCTGATATTGCCCATACCACTCACTGTGACTGATATATCCCACACCCCTCACTGTGACACTCTGATATACCCCACACCCCTCACTGTAACACGCTGATATACCCTGTACCCCTCACTATGACATTCAGGTATACCGATCATCTCTCACTGTAAAATTCTGATATACCCCACACAGCTCACTGAGACACTATGATCTCCGCCATACCCCTCACTGTGACACTCTAATATACCCATACCCCTCACTTTAACACTCTGATATACCCCACACCCTTCACTGTAACACTCCACTATATCTCACATTTTTCACACTCTGGTATACCCCACACCCCTCACTAGAACACCCTGGTATGCCTCAAACCCCATAGTGTTTCCCTCATAAACTATACACTCCTCACTGTAACTCTTCGATAGACCCCACATCCTTCATTGTAACATTCTGATAGATGCCACATCCCTCACTGTGGCACTGTGAGATACCCTATATCCCTCACTCTGACACTATGATATACCCTACACCACAATTGTAACACTCTGATATAGCCCACACCCCTCACTGTAATAGGCTGATGTTCCACACACCTTTCACTGTAACACTCTGAAATATCCCACAACCCTCAGTGGAACACTCTAGAGTACACCACACCCTCACTGTAACACTCCAGTATACCCTGTACCCCATTGTGTTACTCTCATAAACTATACACTCTTAACTGTAACACTTTCATATACCCCCACTTTCATATACTCTGATATACCCTGCCCCCCTCACCATAACAGGGAGAAAATGAGGACTGCAGATCAGAGTCGAGAGTGAGTTGCTGGGAAAACACAACAGGTCAGGCAGCATCCGAGGAGCAGGAGAATCGATGTTTTGGGCATAAGCCCTTCATCGCGATTCCTGTTGATTCTCATGCTCCTTGGATGCTGCTTGACCTGCTATGCTTTCCTAGCAACTCACTCTCGACCCTCACCGTAACACTGTTATGCCCTCATTATAACACTCGGATACACTCCTCACTGTAACACTGATATATCCTACTCCCCTCACTAACACTGATACATCTCTCACTGTAAAACTGTGATATACCTCTCATTGTAACATTCTGGTCACCCCTCACTGTTACTTTGAGTTCTTTCTCTCACTGTATCATTGTGTGTTCACGTGCTGTGGTTTGATTTCTGACGCAGGTGTAATTGGTTTGCAACTGATCGATGGTAAAAATGAAACAGCCCACATCAATGATGCAGTGGGTATTGTGGCACAGTCCATTCATGAGCTCTTTGAGAAGGAAAACATCACCGACCCCCCGAAAGGTTGTGTAGGGAACACTAACATCTGGAAAACTGGGCCACTTTTCAAAAGGTAGGGAAGTTCAGTCAAGTCGTTATGTTCAAATGTTAAAATGTATTGGGAGGAGCCAAAATCTATTCAATTGGGAATTTGGAGAAGGTATTAAACAGGACAGGAAAGCCATAGAATGATCTTCTGGACTAGTTTTGATCTCCTGTGTGTGTGATGTAGAGGAATTTCCCAGATATTTTTCTGAAATTGACCTGTGCTGTGATGTGTTTTCTCACTGTTCCCAGGGGACTATGCTTTTTCTCACTGTGCTGCCCAGTCTAAGGGCTGGATTGTAAATTTCTGACTCACTGGGAATGAGGGTAGGATTAGGTTTCTGGCACAGCAGGTGAGCCAGATCCGTTCCCTGCACAGTAATCCACCAATGAAATGATTGTAGGTTAAATGTAGCTGCGTTTTGCAAATGGCTGCTTCTTGTATTGGTTACTGCCATGTTGTAGAGTCAGGGCAGCTGTGAGTCCTGCACTTGTACCCATCAAATGGACACTTCCACAGGGTGTTCTTCCAGCCATTTACTGGGATCATTTTGCATCTAGAAGTGGGAGAGTGATGGCTGGAAACACAGCTCACAGTGGGCACTGTCAGCAATGGGCCCCATCTTTTTACCAGGTACCAATCCTTTTACCTTGAACTATTCTGACCGCCCATTCCCTCCCATTTCACAACATTACACCATGATGATGCTCACCCCGTCCTTTACACTCCCTTTGTGATAAGGCACATATATATATATGAAAGTTAATTTGTTCTTTTTGAATTTTTTACTTCTCTTTAATAATCTCTCCTCTTTTCAATGTTGATGGACCAACAATATTTCCTGTCTTATTTTCAGTTTGTTTTTCTCCGCTGGGTTGAAGCAGCCTTTATTAAAAGATAGGTGCTCAATATTCATTATCTGTCAATGTTAGTGTTTTTCAAACTATTTTTCAATAAAATTTTTAACAGTTTATGAATAACTCTTTAACACCTAAACAATATGAATTCACTGCGTGAAATCACTGCACAGAGGCTGGTGTTCCGTCACCAGTCCCCCTTTATTTCCTAGTGCACAGTATACTGGCTGTGGCCAGCCAGCTCAGAGTCGGTCCTCAACTAAGATTTTAATCACCTGGTTATTTTTTTGGGAAAAATGAAGGTTGGAGGGGGGAGGGGAAGGGATTAAATCAAAATAGAATCAGAGGGAGAAATAAAACTCTCCACACCCCACGGGGCCCACCTCTCCCTGAAAACCTCGAGGATATTCTCTCCTGGTTATTTTTTTCTAAACTGTGGAGATACTAAATCTCCTGGATATTTTTTTTTCAGCCAGGGCTTTCCTGATTGGCCCAGGTTAACAACCCCAATCAATGACCTCGTAGTCAACAAGGTCAACCTGGTTCCAATCACGACCCTATGTCACCATTGTGATGTAAGGTGTGTGATGTACATTTCCAAATTCAGTTCCAGCTGCAATCAGGAGCAGATATTGATCTCATGGAATTGACGGTAAGCTTCAATCACAGTGACCAGCCCACAGGTTAGCTCACACATTCTACCATTCTTCATTTCAAGATGTCAGGAACTCCGCAATCTCATTAATTCCAATTGCTTTCACAATATTAATGCTGAGCTGTGTGTTCATTACCTGTAGGGTTCTGCTGTCCACCAAGTATCGTGAAGGGTTCACTGGACAAGTGGAATTTAATGATGAAGGGGATCGAAAATTTTCCAACTACAGCATTGTCAATGTGCAGAAAGGGAAGCTAGTGCAGATTGGAGTGTACAATGGGACCAATGTACGTATGAAAACCAGAGCATTAATCTCAGCATTAAACTGGGCTGAACTGCTAACCTTGATGCTGTCACATCCTTCACTCTGACCCTGAAGTAATATGAATGTAAATCCCTAAAACCACCTACTTCTAATTCTGTCTAAAACCCGCAGTTTATTCCAAAACTGTGCTGCCTCCAGCCTTTCTCACAAGTCCTGATCACCAATCACCCTGCTCTCACCTATCTACATTTGCTCCCAATCTTGTAGTCTCTTCATTTTAAAATGTATATCCTGGTTTTTAAATTGCTGCATGGTTTCACCCTTGCCTATTTCTTTAACTCTTCCTGCCCTACAATCGACTGACATCTCTGCTGTTCTCAAAAGCTTCATGCATTCTCAGTTTTAATCGCTCCAACATTGGCCATGACTTCAGCAGCCTAAGCTCCAGAGTTTGGAAATACTCCCTGAACCGCTCCACCTTTTAAACGGTCTATGAAACTGGAACTGTAAAAGGTGTGCTGTGATCATGTGAGGTGTTATATAGATAAAGTTTCTTTTCTGTGTTAAATACCCTCACCCCCACCTCATTGATGCCATAAACTTCTAAATGCAATTCTTACCAGTCAAAGAAAATTAATGTTGTTTTATGATTGTATGATAAGAACTTATTAGTAAGGGGATAAAGGGTTATAGGGAGAAGGCAGGAGAATGGGGTTTGGAAACACATGAGCCATGATTGAATGGTGGACTGAATGACTTAACTCTGCTCCTATATGAGATGATTGACAAAAGGAGAAACTTCTTTACTCAGAGAGTTGATAGGATTTGGAATTCACTGCCTGGGAGAGTGGTCGAGGCAGATTCCATAGGAGGATCCAGAGAGCTGGATATATATATTTGGAAGTGATGAAGCTCAAGGGCTACGGAGAAGGGGCTGGAGAATGAGACCAGTTGGGTATCTCTTTCAGAAGCTGCTGGGTATGATGGATCAAATAGCCTCCTTCTGTTATGTAAAATTCTATTCTGGTCTTATGGTCTTAAAACAGCTCAGTCCTTTTAAGCTCACTAGTCTACAAATATGTCTAATTGTACCAGCGTGATGGGACCTTTTTCTGTGTCTCTGCAACATGGAACCCCTGCAGGATTACAAGGTATCCAGTCTTGTTCCCACGTGACACAGGTGATTCCACCATATTAACAAAGAAAATCAAATAATTTGGTATATGTCAAATTATGAAGTGTTTAAATAGATCATATTTTGTGACAGTTGCTTTTCACATCTAGCCCCAAGATTGTTAAATACTATACAGAAATAAGTATGTAAACAAATTAGAAAGTTGATTTTCTGATCATTAAGTGAGGTTTGTCAGCAGAGTTTATTTCCTTCAGCAAGTATAGGTAAATGAGCAGTGTAAATTTTGATTTAAAGTGAAGTCCCAAATTATAATCCACTCTCGAGATTTCCTTGTTACTCGTTCATGCCTTGTCAACACTTTGAGCTCAGAATAGACTAGCAGGTATTGTTTCTGGAAGATATGTGTTTGATTGCTCTCCCTAGCTCAGTGTTTTACATCCTTCACGTCAATAACTCTTTTCCATGTTTAATTAATTCCACAGGTTCTGCTGAACGATAAGAAAATCATCTGGCCAGGTGGCGAACTAAATACACCTAAAGGCTTTCAGATGTCAACTAAATTAAAGGTATAAACCTGGGCAAACATTCTCCAGTAGCAGAACAAAATCTAGCAGGTGTGAAGTTAAAACACTGGATTGTTTGCCTGAGACAAAGTTAACATAATGGAGAGTACAGAGGATAGCAAATGGGCAAAACTGTGGCAGATGGAGTTCAATGTGAGTGTGAGATTATCCATTTTGGACTGAAAAGGATACATCAGGGTACTTTCTAGATGATGTGAAGTTAAATACAGTGGATATCGGAAGAAATTTGGAGATGCAGGCGCATAGATCTTTAAAATGTCACAAACAAAAATAATCAAAAAAAGCTAAAGGAATACTGGCCTTTATTTCTAAGCACTGGAGTTATGCTGCAGTTACACAAACCCCTGTTTTGACCCCATTTGGAATACTGTTAACAGATCTGGGCATTACACCTTCGGAAGGATATATTGGCCTTGGAGGGAGTACATTGTAGGTTTACAAGATTGACACTTGTATGTCAGGGATTAGTTATGAGGAGATATGATACAAATTAGGCCTAAGTGAAAGTGAGGACTGCAGATGCTGGAGAACAGAACTGAAAAATGTGTTGCTGGAAAAGCGCAGCACCTGACTGCCCTGGCCGACCCATTGTCTCAGCCTGCTCCTGCCCCACCAAACTCATCTCTGCATACCTCGACACGGTCCTGTCCCCTTTAGTCCAAGAACTCCCTACCTACGTTCAGGACACCACCCGCGCCCTCCGCTTCCTCCATGACTTTTGCTTCCCAGGCCCCCAACGCCTTATCTTCACCATGGACATCCAGTCCCTATACACCTCCATCCCCTATCACAAAGGCCTCAAAGCCCTCCACTTCTTCCTCTCCTGCCGTACCGACCAGTACCCTTCCACTGACACCCTCCTTCGACTGACTGAACTGGTCCTCACTCTGAACAACTTCTCTTTCCAATCCTCCCACTTCCTCCAAACCAAAGGAGTAGCCATGGGCACCCGCATGGGCCCCAGCTATGCCTGCCTCTTCGTCGGAAAAGTCCATCTTCCGCAGCTACACTGGCACCAACCCCCAGCTTTTCCATCGATGACTGTATCGGCGCTGCCTCGTGCTCCCACGAGAAGGTTGAACAGTTCATCCACTTTACTAACACCTTCCACCCCGACCTCAAATTTACCTGGACCATCTCAGACTCCTCCCTCCCCTTCCTAGACTTCTCCATTTCTATCTCGGGTGACCGACTCAACACGGACCGACTCCCACAGCTACCTAGATTACACCTCCTCCCACCCTGCCCCCTGTAAAAACGCCATCCCATATTCCCAATTCCTTCGCCTCCACCGCACTTGCTCCCAGGAGGACCAATTCCAATACCGAACAACCCAGATGGCCTTCTTCAAAGACCGCAATTTCCCCTCAGACGTGGTTGACGATGCTCTCCACCACATCTCCTCCACTTCCTGCTCCTCCGCCCTTGAACCCCGCCCCTCCAATTGCCACCAGGACAGAACCCCACTGGTCCTTACCTACCACCCCACCAACTTCCAGATACATCGTCATCATTTCATCATTTCCACCACCTCCAAACAGACCCCAGCACCAAGGATATATTTCCCTCCCCTCCCCTATCAGCGTTCCGGAAAGACCACTCCCTCCGTGACTCCCTCGTCAGGTCCACACCCCCCACCAACCCAACCTCCTCTCCCGGCACCTTCCCCTGCAACCGCAAGAAATGCAAAACTTGCGCCCATACCTCCCCCCTCACTTCCCTCCAAGGCCCCAAGGGATCCTTCCATATCTGCCACAAATTCACCTGCACCTCCACACACATCATTTATGCATCCGCTGCACCCGATGTGGCCTCTTCTACATTGGGGAGACTGGCCGCCTACTTGTGGAACGTTTCAGAGAGCACCTCTGGGACACCCCGCACCAACCAATCCAACCACCCCGTGGCTGAACACTTTAACTCCCCCTCCCACTCCACCAAGGATATGCAGGTCCTTGGCCTCCTCCATCGCGAGACCATGGCAACACGACGCCTGGAGGAAGAGCGTCTCATCTTCCACCTAGGAACCCTCCAACCACAAGGGATGAATGCAGATTTCTCCAGCTTCCTCATTTCCCCTCCCCCCCCACCTTATCTCAGTCCCAACCCTCGAACTCAGCACCGCCTTCTTGACCTGCAATCTTCTTCCCGACCTCTCCGCCCCCACCCCCTCTCCGGCCTATCATCCTCACCTTAACCTCCTTCCACCTATCGCATTCCCAACGCCCCTCCCCCAAGTCCCTCCTCCCTACCTTTTATCTTAGCCTGCTTGGCACACCCTCCTCATTCCTGAAGAAGGGCTTATGCCCGAAACGTTGATTCTCCTGCTCCTTAGATGCTGCCTGACCTGCTGCGCTTTTCCAGCAACACATTTTTCAGCTACAAATTAGGCCTGTTTTCTCTCGAATTTATAAGGTTAAGGTGTGATCTGATTGAAGACGTCACGATATTAACAGGAAAATACAGGATAGACAAACATTTCCACTGGTTGGGAAATCTAGAACTAGGGCAAAATTGGAGAATTAAGGCTAGAGCATTCAGGAGAGATGTTAGGAAAGAATGTTAGATATTTGGAACTCTCTTCCACAGATATTGAGGGATATGGGCCAAAAACATGTATATGGAACTAGGTCACAGATAAGCATGATTTCAATGAATGGTGGAACAGGCTCAGGGGCTAAACGACCTCCAACTGTACCTCTGAGTCAATGCCAATTACAATTGATTTCCAAAATACTCCGCTTCATAGATTAAACAATGATTGGTCCGTTTCACAGTTCAGGAAGGTTCAATTCCCTATGTGCTGCTGATATACTGTATGGTGTCCAGCAGAGAAACTCATTGTTCAGTGATGATGGAGGAGGAATGGGACAAATGACCAGGCTTTTGGCATGACAATAAAGAAAGGGTCAGTAATTCAGCCATTATACGTTACCACAGATGGATTAAAGGAATGAAATACAGTAGAACCTTGATTATCCAAACATCAATTATCCAAATTTCGGATTAACCAAACAAGATCTCAAGGTTCATAAAAACGGCATTAGGCAACTCAGTGTTCAGTTATCAGCGAAATGGCATTATGGTGTGCATTGTTGGCTAACCGAGAAATGTTCGGATCACCAGCACTCATAAATTAGCACTTGTTTCCGGTTATCCGAACGATCACTTATCCGAACAAAATACTCCTCGCTTCTCTCATTCGGATAATCGAGGTTCTACCGTATCCAATTTAATAGTAATGGCTCGTGCAGGAAAAGCAGTTCTGATCATTGTCAAATTGTCATGTCAATGAAAGGTTGTAAAAATGGCAATGCAGGTGTTTGCACTGAAAATAGTTTGGTTACCTATTTAATACACCATACGTCAATTCACTGGTTTATAACCTCAGCTGCAAGCCGGTAACAAATATATTCACCTTTGGCCAGCACATAGCACATTCGAGTAAGGCTGAGTATAATGTTTACCTCGCCATGCATCCCTTGCTTTATTCTGACTCTGTCTCTTACAGGAGTGGGCATTGAATCTGAATGCAATCCCACATATAATTTACCAGTAACTAGCAACTTGTGCAGGTTCATGTTGTGTAATGGGAATAAACTTGGAGAGTGCCTGCTGTGGATTTGCACAACTGCTTGGTGATTTATTTGAAAGGCTGAAATCTCTTAGATATCTGTTTGCAGTATTGAGACTTGCAATAAAAGCTCCAAGTTTAAAACATTTAAAACTGCTGGGTTTTAAATTCAGAACCTGGATTTCTACACCCACAGTCACATTGCCTCAACGTGAGTATCAAGTTCGACTGAACAAAGTCTGAATTATATCACAACAAATGCTTCCGCTACAATCGGGAAAAGTTTGCCTGCTTTCTTTGTAAGCTTCTTATGAGCTGTTCACAAAGCAGATGCAGTTCCAAAAGATTTACTCCTAAAGTTTATTCAGAAACGTGATTGAATCTTTTCTGTTTTACCCAAAGATTGTCAGTATTTACCAGGAGCCTTTTGTATATGTGAAGCCAACACTACCAGATGGAACATGCGAGGAAGAGTATACAATTAGCGGGGACCCCATTAAAAAAGTGATCTGCACTGGACCAAATGCAACTGTGCCAGGTAAGCAGCACAATACCACCCTGCTGTTCACACAAGAAACACAACTCACACCCATGGTACCCATGATACTATAATCACAGCACCCTAACATAACTGATCACCCTCTAGTATTACCACCATCGCCCCAAATACAATTCATTATACCTGCCAAATTATTAATAACAAAATGAATCACCCCCTCACAAATAGAACACATCACCCACCCTTAATTAACCCATTACCTACTACAAATCAAACCATTCCATCTCCACTTTCCCTCCGCAAATATAACCTGCCCTCTTCTCATAGGCAGCCCCTTGAGAGGAGGACAACTTTCTTCCACTGAGAGAGCTGGGAGAGAGGTGATTGAACAGTCCGATACTGAACCCATCCCCTCCCCACCCTGCTATAGAAGGCTGTGGCACATTTACGTTTTTGTTTGCACTTGGCCTCCACCTGGGCTTGTCGAAAGTACTCGAGATGGAGAGCACCTTCGTGATGATTAACCTCATATTTAGACAATCTTGGGCAAGAGATTCCCACAAGCCAATGGGGTACAGCATTTTTTCAAGGAGGCCTTGAGGATATCCTTGAAACAGTTCCTCCATCTCCTGGCAACCACTTGTAATGAAGCTCAGAGCAGAGACATTGTCTTGGGAATCTAATGTAAGACAGTGAAGGTGGACGAGAACGTTCAGGTGATGGTGTTCCCATGTCAGAGTGAACAAAAATATCATCATCAGTACTCAACACACAGGAGAAAAATATAGGTCTGCTTCTTACATTTTAAAATTGCAGACTACACTCTTTTTGAGAAAAGTGTCGTTTATAATTCATAATTTATTGCTGTTGATCCCTAGTTCCTCTTGAGAAGATGGTGGTGAACTGCCTTTCTGAACCACTGTAGTCCTTGTGCTGGAGGTAGACCCACAATGATGTTAGGGAGGGAGTTCCAGGATTTTGACCAAACATCACTGAAGGAATGTTGATGTAATTCCAAGTCAGGATAGAGTGTGGCTTAGGTGATGGTGTCCCCATGTATCTGCTGCTTTTGCCCGTCTAGGTTGTAGAGGTCCCATGTTTGGATGTTGCTGTCTATGCAGTCCTGGGGAGTTATTGCAGAGCAACATGTGGATTGTACACACTGCTGCTGTAATGCTTTGGTGGTGAAGGGAGTGAATGTTGAAGATGATGGTTACCAATTGAGATTGCTGCTTTGTTCTGGATGGTTTCAACTTTCTTGAGTGTTGTTGGAGTTAAACCCAGCTGGGCAAGTAGAAAGCATTCCTTCACATTCCAGACTTGTGCCTTAGTGGATGGGTTTTAGGTAGCCAGGAGGTGAGTTACTCTGTTGTGTTCTTGTACCGTATTTGTACGGTTAGTCCTGGTTAGTTTCTGGTGAAAGCTAATCCCAATATTTTGAGGATTTCTAGATACTTGTTAACACTTGTGGACAGGTTGCACATTTCCAAAGGAGTTACCCAGTGGACAATTTTCTCCACAGGTAATTGTCCAAAAAGGCACCTGCACCCAAAATTCATCCGTGACCTGCGACCCAAAAGAACAGCAATCAACAGGATTCCCCAGGGGATTGCTGCTGACTATTTCCCATGTTTCCTTTAACTTTATGCACAAGGGTAATTCAGCTCACCAAAAGAGTATCCTTAATTGGTCTAGTCTCTACATTCTAGATTCCACATTTCCGGGACTCCCAAATCCTGCTTCAGCACAGGTGATATTCCTGCTCCACAGATGCTGCCTGACCTGCTGTGCTTTTCCAGAACCACTCTACTCTTGACTCTAATCTCCAGAATCTGCAGACCCCACCTCTGCTTAGCGAGGAGTCAGCTGACTGCTTGCTTCAATGGTCAGTTGCCTCTGGGATCCACGCATGCATGAACCATGGACTCCCCACAGTCTGCCCCCCATGAGGTTTGAATTGAGGCCTAGAATTGTGATTCCCAGCAAATTCCAGCATTGTTGCCATAGTGGAGGTATTATCCCGGGACCTCCATGTGAGGATGAGCATGTTAGGTTCTGGATCAGTGGTGCTGGAAGAGCACAGCAATTCAGGCAGCATCCGAGGACAGGCAAAATCGACGTTTCGGGCAAAAGCCCTTCATCAGGAATAAAGCTTTAAAGGCAGAGAGCCTGAAGCGTGGAGAGATAAGCTGGTGGGGGTGGGGAGAGAGTGGCATAGAGTACAATAGGTCAGTGGGGAAGGAGATGAAGGTGATAGGTCAGGGAGGAGAGGGTGGAGTGGATAGGTGGAAAAGGAGCTAGGCAGGTCGGACAAGTCCGGACAGGTCAGGGGATCGAGTTGCTGGAGGTTAGAAGCTAGGATGAGGTGGGGGAAGGGGAAATGAGGAAACTGTTGAAATCCACATTGCTTCAGGGCTGAGGAAATGACCTGGGAGTTGCAGTGAGAGAGAGACTCCCTGAGATTCTTGTAGAGAGAGGAGGAAAACTTCTTCAAGGCAGGCATCCTTGCAAGAGGATTCGCAGTAGGGTTAAAATCAACGAGGTAAAAACAATGACTGCAGATGCTGGAAACCAGATTCTGGATCAGTGGTGCTGGAAGAGCACAGCAATTCAGGCAGCATCCGAGGACAGGCAAAATCGACGTTTCGGGTGTTTAGGTATGAGGATGCTGTCATCCACATTTCCTATGTTTTGACTATTGGCAAGGAAGTCCTCAGCTAGCATATCATCCCAGGTGCAAAGGTCTCTTCAGACCAGCAGAACCAGCTAATGTACTCAGACTGTGAATATCAGTGCTTGCTGCAGTGTCGCTGAGCACGAGCAATGGATTGAGACCTCTGATAACCTGAAGCTTCAGTTATTTTTATCTAAATTTGTTGATGTGTCCACTCTTGGAACGTGATCTAGCTGTTGTTGGAGTCTGCAATTAGTGACCTTCACAATGACATTTGTAATATTGGCCCATCTTAAGCCTCTCTCTCACCTCCCAAATCCACGCAGTCCTTCTAGGAACTTCACATTTGAACAAACCTAATCTCAGTATGTCACAGCATGAAAAAACCTTTATCAAAGTCATTAATGACATTGTATGTGACCAACATTGGTAAACTTTCCTTCCCTTGTCCTTGTCGATTTTGCCTGTCCTCGGATGCTGCCTGAATTGCTGTGCTCTTCCAGCACCACTGATCCAGAATCTGGTTTCCAGCATCTGCAGTCATTGTTTTTACCTGAGCATGTTAGGTGTCACACGAGCCAATCGGCTTGTTAAGAGCTGACCAGCAAACCTCTTGGCCTATCGCAGGTCTCAGCAGTGGCTTCATTGCTGGTTCACCAGATGATTATGGCCAATTTCAGGCTGGCAGCTTCTGGGTCCTAAAGTCCAGCTATCAATGCCTACCCTTCAAGTGAGAAGATAAGTCTTTTTTTTTATCATGGAGTGGACGTAATTGGGAGAGGAGTTCATGTGAGTTGAAGGCCAGGGTAGTGGAGGGGATTAGCTTTGAGAAGCCACACCTTGCTATCTTTCCATTCCTTCAGTTGCCCCTAGATTGGGATAATTCAAATCCCCTCCCAACCCGACAGACAGGTCACTCTAGTTACCCCAGTCAGGAAACCAGCCACTTTCTGATCTGTTGCGAATGCAGATAATGGGGGGGGGGGGGAAATAGAGACCCTGACATGGCTGTTAAGTGACCATTTAAGGGCTTTAATTGCTGAAGAGTCAAGAAAAACCTCAGTGGAACTTCTTGCCTACTGCTTGGTGAGGTGGCAGGTATATCTCCAGCACCAACTCACCCAATTACTTCTCCTGCTCAGCACTTCTCTTGCCATCTTCTGGCAGGGGGATGATTCTGCTGTCTATTTATGTATTTGAAACATGGGAGCAGCACATTGTGGTTGAGGTTTTGCTAACTACACTTTGTTATATTTGGCAGGTCATCCAATTGTCCCTCAGTGCTGTTTTGGATTCTGTATTGATTTGCTGATCAAACTGGCGAGCACTCCGACCCTGAACTTCACCTATGAGGTTCATCTTGTCCAAGATGGGAAATTTGGAACACAGGAAAGAGTAGGTATTTCTTCATTCATTTCATGAGGGGGAACTCAGATAAGATCAGAAGACATGCACAGGGATCGATGTATACTGTTAACCCACAATCGGTTTTGGTGATTCAGGCAGCTGAATGATGCTGATTACCAGATTGCTACATACATTGCCCCTGTTGTTCATTAGCTGCACACATCAGCAGGAAGTCTGATAACAGAGGCAGCCACTGCTATGTAGAGGGGAGGTTTATTGTGGCTGCAAGAAAGCGGTCAAAGAGTCGTAGAGATGTACAGCATGGAAACAGACCCTTCGGTCCAACTTGTCCATGCTGACCAGATATTCCCAACCCAATCTAGTCCCATCTTCCAGCACCCGGCCCATATCCCTCCAAACCCTTCCTATTCATATACCCATCCAAATGCCTCTGAAATGTTGCAACCTCTACCACTTCCTCTGGCAGCTCATTCCATATACGTATCACCCTCTGTGTGAAAAAGTTGCCCCTTAGGTCTTTTTTATATCTTTCACCTTTCACCCTAAACCTATGCCCTCTAGTTCTGGACTCCCCCACCCCAAGGAAAAGACCTTGTCTGTTTATCCTATCCATGCCCCTCATGATTTTGTAAACCTCTATAAGGTCACCCCTCTATAAGGTCACGCTCCAGGGAAAACAGCCCCAGCCTGTTCAGCCTCTCCCTTTCGCTCAAACCCTCCAACCCTGGCAACATCCTTGTAAATCTTTTCTGAACCCTTTCAAGTTTCACAACACCTTTCCGATAGGAAGGAGACCAGAATTGCACGCAATATTCCAACAGTGGCCTAACCACTGTCCTGTACAGTGTAGGCCCTAAAAGTGAACGATGACTGAGTGAACCTTTTAAATGCAGATTCTTAATTCCCTCTTTACAGCATAAATGGACTAAGTGACAATTTGAGACTGACTGAATTTAAAAGGACATTAAACAATGGAAAGCAAGAGGAACAAAAGCACCGAAAGAGACAAAACAGCTCAAGGGTCTTAAAAAAAACTACAAATTATATTGAATCATTTAATTAAGAGAAAATATACCTCAGCTGCTACAATTTTGAACTATGACAGAATGTAATACATTGCGTATGGCAATCTAATCTTGCACCATAAAGTGCTACACCTGAACTTCTTAGTAACAGCAAATCCATCAAAAAATTCAAACTAACATTTGTTTGAACAAGTGTGAGTTAAATTCATAGGAGTAAAGCAAGTTGATATCCTGAGACATTGGTCAGAAATAGTTTGAGAGCTGGAAGAGTAATTCTTCATTTATGGTGCAATGGTATATCATAAACATCTTGCAGGTGCCTCTTCGCAGATTAGTTAGATGGTGAGTAAATCTCAAATGTTAATAGGTAATTGGATTTGCCGATTTTTTAATATTGTTAAGCAGTATTCTAGCCTAGAATTTTAAATGCTTCTCACGAGAAAATTAAACTAACTTTACTACTGCCACTACCCTCTGAGAAGAAGTTACACCAAAGAGGAAATGAATAAGTAAACGAATCACAGCACTCAAAGCTTTCAGAGCAACTTTCCCCATTCAGAATTATAGATTACAACATGGCTACCGAAGTTCCTCTCAACTGCTGGGTGCACAGAAACCTGGAATGTAATGGGCACAATTAGCAGACCGTACACAACAAAGAAAAACTAAAGGCAACACTGAAACAGATTAAAACTCAGGAAATACACTGCCCATTCCAAAGCCCAGTATGACAAACACGGCTTATGAAGTCAGAAGTCACATGACACCAGGCCACAGTCCAACAGGTCCACCTGAAATCATAAGCTTTCCGAGAGCTGTTCCCCCCCACCACACACCCCCACACCCCCGTCACTTCACCTGATGAAGGAGCAGCGCTCCGAAAGCCTGTGACTTCAAACAAGCCTGTTGGACACTAATCTGCTCATCAGCGTGGACTCAAATGGGGCTCTTGCTCTTGGGTTCCATGTTAACTATATTGTAAGATCCAAATAGTTATTCAATTTCCAACTTCAACAATAATATTAAGATCCATTTGGTGCACAGTTCTTTTTTCTCTATCTGGTCTCTGACACAAAATATTATTTGTCACTTTGATGCACATTAGGGTCTACCTGCAACTTGCATGTAACCTCTTTCAGCTAACTGCTCTGACAGCTTTCTCTCATACTTTTCGGCATGATTGACCAGAGTTAAAAGCTTTGTTCATTTGTGTCACATCTGGTTGCTAGTTGTTTCAATCATTTTCAATGTTAGCCAATTGTCTTGTTTAATGGATGAGAAGATAATGGAATGGAAAATTGTGTTTTTCTTCTGAGTGAAATAGGTTGTGAGAACATACCTTGCTGAGTTGTAGTTATTTTGCATAGATTCAAGTGTTTCAAAAATAAATTTCAATTCTTCACCCCTTAGTAGAAATGTGAAACCATTATTATTTTGCTGTGTGTGGTTTCAAAATCTGTTACACCTTTGAAAGGTCACAACCACTTTCACCAATTGAATTAGCAGCTTTTCATATAACATCTCAGAAACACCATTCATCCCTTGAATGACTGCACAATGGTAGTTAGCTCACAGCCAGCAGTATTCCATAAACAGCAATGAGATCATTCCTTTCTTTTTGACTGTATTGTTTGACTGCCAGATACCACAGGGACACACTGTTCTTCCTTTAGTGGCTTGAGTTTGATGACATTTAATGAACAGAATAATCAAATAGGCCTCAACTTAATAGCCCAATAGAGATATTAAAACACACTGGAGTATCAGTCCAGTGTACATTCTCAAGTGCTAATGTGGAATTCAGGTCTTCACACCTCCAGCTCACCGAGGTAATGTAACACCAATGATCCAAGCAGAGAGTTCTATAAGTGAGTTTTGAGAAGATTTGTAGCTCAGGTTGAGGTTCTGGGTGTAAGTTTGCTCATTGAGCTGGAAAGTTCATTTTCAGATGTTTCGTCACCATACTAGGTAACATCTTCAGTGAGCCTTCACACGAAGCTTCATCCGGAGGCTCGCTGAAGATGTTACCTAGAATGGTGACGAAACGTTTGAAAAGGAACCTTCCAGCTCAGCGAGCAAACCTACATCCAGAGAGAGTTCTGTCTTTGAATCTCCAAGAAGTATTTCAGGCAACAGCAGTGTGTGGGAGAGTGTTTCTGTTCCTGTTTAATACAGAATTTTAGCATGCCAATGAAGAATTCTTCACCACCACCCCATCCCCACAAGCTTCGCATTTCAAACATTCTGCACCAATTATTTGAAAGCTTACAGAAATCTTAGACATCTTTAAGAGGGTTAAAAACAGGGTTACAATTCTGTGAGACTTCAGGGTGCTGGGGTGAGCGAGGTCGCTGGCCCATATCAACCTGGTTTAGTTTGATCTCTGACTTACCAAACTGCTACCACACAGCTAAATGCCACATTGGAGTAAAGCCAGCAAGCAGCATAGTGAACTGTCTGACTGTCCAAATCTGCCAGTTCAGTCTAGCCAGCAGATTGAACCCCAATTACTAACCAGATCTTCCAAAAGGAATATGTACATTTAATGGTAAGTGACCACATAAGGGGCAGTTTGTCTTGATCAATGCATTTTAGATTTTTGAGGATAAACTAGACTTGCAGGCGGGTGGGTGCAGAAAGATTGTTGCATTCAAAAGATGGAACACAGTGACATATTAGACCTAGTGGCACAGCATTTTCAGACCCATCACACCACAATCAGTCTGGAGGTCTGGTCAATGTTTCAAGTGAATAGATCTAAGTTGTAATTCAGGGCACTGTTCAGAGAGGGCAGCAGTGTACCATTATTGGGAGCATAACCTGCCATCAGACATAGAAACATGTTCTATATTTCAAGCAATCCTTTTCAAAACTAAGCTGAATGGTTGGGTGGAAGTAACTGAAGACAATTTGGTAGTTTGCAGAGTTGAGTTGTGATGAACCAATATTGCTCAGAACCAATTTCCAATTTCTCTCTCTCTCTCTCCCCCTCTCGATATCTTTGCCACTAATGTTTCCAAATGCTCATTGGATGCTCTGGTCTCTTCCAGGTGAATAACAGCAATAAGAAAGAATGGAACGGGATGATGGGCGAGCTGCTGAGTGGGCTTGGTGATATGATTGTCGCCCCTCTAACCATCAATAATGAACGTGCCCAGTATATTGAATTCTCTAAACCCTACAAGTACCAAGGACTCACCATTCTAGTGAAGAAGGTATCGGCATAGAGATTCTATCTCCCAGCTACTCATCCACTCACCGAGCCATCCACTCACCGAACCATGTTTTCATGCAGTTGTCTAGTCATCTTACCATCGAAGTGCTTCACTCTGTGAACAACAAGCAAGTGAGGTTGTTTTCTTTGAACATACGCTCTCGGGATGTGGGTATCACTGGTTGGGCCAGCATTTATTGCTCATCCCTAGTTGTCCTGGAAATGGTGGTAGTGAGCTGCCTTCTTGAACCACTGCAGTTCATGTGCTGTAGGGAGACCCATAACGCCATAAGGATGGGGGTTTCAAGAGTTTGACCCAGCGACACTGAAGGAATGAAGATGTTTTTCCAAGTTAGGAAGATGAGTGGCTCAGAGATGAACTTGCGACTGGTAGTGTTCCCATGGTGTCCATTACCCTTGTCCTTCGAGATGATGAAAGTTGCAGGTTTGGATGTTGCTGTCTAAGGATTCTTGGTGTATTGCTGTAGTGCATCTTATAGATACAATGCTTGCAGTGTGTGTTAGTGGAGGGGGTTTAAGGTGGTAAATGCTGATCAAGTACATTGCCTTGTCCTAGAGTGGCATCAAGATTCTTGAGTGTTATTGGAGCTACGCTCATCCAGGCAAGTGGAGAGTATTCCATCACACTCTTGACTTGTGCCTTATAGATGGTAGACAGGCTTTGGAGAGTCAGGAGACGAATTCCCAGTCTGTAACTTGCTGTTGTTGCCATAGTATTAAATGGCTGGCCTGGTTCAGTTTCAGGTCAATGGTAACTCTCAGGATATTGATAGTGCATGACTCAGTGATGGTAATGCATTAGATGTCCAGGGAAGATAGTTAGATTCCCTTCTCTACAGACGAGGTTGAGCTACCACAGTGAGAACTATCAAGTTAGTTATTGAGTCATAGAGTCATACAGCTTGGAAACAGAGCCTTCAGTCCAATTCATCCATGCCGACCAGCTTTCCCAATTGAACTATTCCCATTTGCCTGTGTTTCACCGATATCCCTCTGAACCTTTCCTGTTCAAAATGCCCATGCATTCCCCTACCTATCAAATCCCTTCTCACCGTTGCTCTTCCAGTCTACTTTGGGCCCATCCCTATAGAGCTGAGTGCTGCCATAGACTCGGCTCAAACTGCACTTCCCAGATGGAACCATCGCTCTGTCCCCAGGATTTCAAATGGAGTATTGGTTGGCGATAGGAATGCACACAGTGACTCCCTGTGTTACTGTCCCTTCAGGCATCCTGGTGGTCACTCATGCCCTCTCTTCCTGCATATACTTAAGAGTTGGGGTGACCACATCAATGAATGCACTATCTGTGTAGCTCTCAAACTCTCAGATGCACTGGAGCAATGCCAGTTGTTGCTCCTGTTCTGAAAACTGGTCATGACTAACTCTGATAACTGTTATCCTTCTGCATGGACAATTGTGCCAAGTCCAGCGTGACAAAGTATATTGAAGTCTGTGGGAAGGGGGAGATAACAGTGACAGAGAGACTGTGCCCATATGTTGTTCCCAGAATGTTTCTGATTCCACTTCATTGCACCTACTGCTGTAAAAGTGAAGCCAACCTTCCATGCTCTGACTGCAGTGTTTCTGCTTCTGTGACATAGGAAATACCTCGCAGTACCCTGGATTCATTCATGCAGCCATTTCAGAGTACACTGTGGTTGCTGGTGGGCCTGTCTGTTCATGTGGTAGCTGTCATGCTTTATCTCCTGGATAGATTCAGGTTTGTGGTATCTTAATCAAATTCACTTCTGCTTTTCATTTTTTTTAGCTGATGGGATTCAATTTGTGAATTTCTGTGGTTGATGCTACTTATGCAGGTGGAGAATAAGGGTTGTGATCGTAGCAGGATAATTATATGTGAAAATATTTACCTTTGATCCACTGAGTACCTTGTCTATAACTGACAATAGGAAGTGGCAAGCGTATTAGATCAATATTTGGTAAGTTTTGACAGTGTGAGAAGAACACAAAGTATCAGTGGTACAAACAAACTGTGAAAACCATTGAGGCAAATAAATTAGTCTTGTTTAAAAATTGCTAATTGTAAAAATCAGGCTTAAGATATTTAAATGTCCAGATCCTGATGGGACCTCCAAGACAGATTTAAAAATAAATCTGGAAAATACTAAAAGTACTCAGCATGTTTGGCAAGATATGCAAAAGGAGAAAGTGAGAACTGCAGATGCTGGAGATCAGAGTTGAAAAATGTTTTCCTGGAAAAGCGCAGCAGGTCAGGCAGCATCCAAGGAGCAGGAGAATCGACGTTTCGGGCATAAGCCCTTCTTCAGGAAGATATGCAAAAGCAGAGTTAATGGGTGGTATTTTTGTCTCCCTAGCAGGGGAGGGGTAGATAGCAGGAAAGAAATCTTCATCTTTCCCACCACATCACCAACTGAGTGCTAGGCAGAAAGATGCATCGTTGACCTACTGACTGATGACCATTAAAGCCTGAAGTGGTCACTTCATGGTCACATAAGGGCTTGAACCTGTCATAAGTCTGGTCACCTGGCTCCTGGCAGCAGTGTAAAGTCGCTGCTTTCTGGCAGGATGACCTGCCTGACAGATTTGGTTGGGAGGGGGATGTCAGTGGGATAGGGAATCAATCTCCACCAAGCTAGGTACAGTTCAAGGCACAGTTGGAGGAGTGACAGAAAGCCAACAAACTGGCCTTACCTCCAGCATCCAAAAACCTTCTCCCCTTGGTCCCCACCCCACTATCTCCCAAAAAGAAACAGACATCTTCTCATCAGCCCAAATCTAAATGTCTGCACTGCCTGTGTCTTCCATTAATCTTCTAGATCAGGAGAGGTCTAGAGTGGTCAAGAAGCCATATGGCATGATTTCCTTCATCGGATGGGGTATTGAGTACAAGAGTTGGCAAGTCATGTTACAGTTGTATAGGACTTTGGTTCGGCCACATTTGGAACATGCATACAGTTTTGGTTTCCACATTACCAAAAGGATGGTGGATGCTTTGGACAAGGTGCAGAGGAGGTTCACCAGGATTTTGCCTGGTATGGAGAGCGATAGCTATGAAGAGAGGTTGAGTCGATTACGATTACTTTCATTAGAAAGACAGAGGTTGAGGAGGGACCTGATTGAGGTCTACAAAATCATGAGAGGTATAGACAGGGTGGTTAGCAAGGAACTTTTTCCCAGAGTGGGGTCTCAATTACTAGGCGTCACAAGTTCAGTGTGAGAAGGGGAATAGTTTAAGGGAGATATGTGCAAAACGTTCTTTATGCAAAGGGTGGTGGGTACCTGGAATGCGTTGCCGGAGAGGCAGTAGAGGTGGCACGATAACGTCATTTAAGATGTATCTAGGCAGATACATGAATGGTCAGAGGGATACAGACCTTTAGAAAATGGTCAATAGGTTTAGAGAGAGGATCTGGATCGGAGCAGGCTTGGAGTGTCGAAGGGCCTGTTCCTGTGCTGTAATGTTCTTTGTTCCTTGTTCTCCAGCTCCCAGTGGCCACTGGCTTCTGATTGGCCAAAAACTTCAGGCTTGGTAGGATTTCACCAGTGAGACCACCTGATAGACTGAGAAATCTGCCACTCACCACTCCACATCTGTAATTCGTGTTTGATCCAGTGGACTTTCACACTGGCGAGGACAGGGGTTTAGTCACCATTGAAGACTCCTTCCTCCACATCAAGTTCATTTTACATTAAATCACAGACAATGTTTCAGGTCAATGATGTTCTCTCAACTTTAAAGAGTTAGAGTTGTGAGATATTTTACACAATTAGAGGAGGGAAAGGTGTCTGATAGGATGTGGACAGGTTATACAAAACAAAAGGGCTATTGGAAGAAGGCAAAAGGAGATGGTATATAAGACAAATAATGAACCAAATGGTAAGAGTGAGGAGATGCAATCAGGACTAATCACATTTTAAGAAAATCTGAGGTAAATTTCCCTCTAATCTCCAAAAGCACTTGAAGAACTTTTAGGAAGACTGTTGTAAGCAACATCTAACCACTTCCTGTGTCAGGAAATGAGCTTCACTCTCTGAAACCCATCTAGTTATCTTTAATATTTTAGTTATTAAAGAGTCCAGACATCTGGTCCATAAGACTATAAGACATCAGAGCAGAAATTAGGCCATTCAGCCCATCGAGTCTGCTCTACCATTCAATCATGTCTGATAAGTGTCTCTACTCCATTCTCCCACTTTCTCCCCATAACTCTTGATCCCCTTGATATTCAAGAACCTATATGGTCCATACTGACTGCATTGAAAAGAAATACGTTTCGGCTTAAGACCACTATAACTTTTGTATTTTATAATGTTGAGCCCCATGACTGCCCTTCCCACCCACAATTCTCCTGCTCTGTAATCATGATCCCATGCCCACATACCTCGCTTCTTCTGTAGGTCCCCATTTTCTTGCTCTCCTACATTTGCCTGAATATTAACCAACCTCACACTATGATGGAAAGAAACCACATCAGGATATATTCCCTACCGCTGAAAAGTCTGAGGTAACTGAGATCAGAGTTGATTCATCAGTTGGTTGCCCAAAAGCATTTTGGCCAAATTGTATTTTACTGAGAAGTAGTGGCTGTTGTGTAGATGGTGAATTTGAATCAAAGATTTCCAATATTTCATCCTAATGGACAAGGCTCAAGCGGAAGGAGAGTTGCAAAAGGATAATCTGTGGTTGTAATATCAATTGGCAATCCATGATATGTGGAGTTGTAACATCTGTGTCTTCTGTCTTTCAGTCCCTTTGGGCGATTTAAAGTGAACAGTGAGGAGGAAGAGGAAGATGCGCTGACCCTGTCCTCAGCCATGTGGTTCTCCTGGGGTGTCCTGCTGAACTCTGGAATCGGAGAAGGTAAGCTGGGAATCGCTGAGTCCCTGCAGGTGTAAAGAGTCTCTGAGTCATTACAGTCTTCTCCTGGCTTTGTTACATATTTCCAAGTTCCTCAGTTTATATTTCATAATGTTCCAACCAATTCTACTTCCTTGATTCTCAAACTACCATTTATTATGTAACTACTACATATTTTTTAACTATCTATGTATATGAATGTAACTAATTTTAATGTATAAAAATTGTCTTTTTAAAATGTGGATTTACTTAAATGTGTATCTTTTAAAATAATTACCCAATCTGTTTACCACTGTCTCAATTGTAAATTACACGTGGCCTTGACTCCCTCTGTACAAAACTATATTTGATTCTCATTTGGTTATCACTGACAGTTCATTTGGAGAACAGCCCTTTAGAAGATTCTCCAGAGTCAATTGTAAGACTCTGTACTCTAAGACAATTGAAGGCTTTTCAGACTAAATTTAGCAGAACTTTTTTTTGCATAAGGATGTAAAGGAGTGTGGAGTTCAGGAGGGCAAGTCTGAGCCACTGTTCAGTGTGGTTTAAACTGAATTTCAGTACAGAGTTGGGGAGTTGAGTGGTTTCCTCCTGCCTTTAAACTCCAAGGCATACACTCACCGAAGAGATGGGAGAAGAACCATATAGCTGGGAGAAGGCTGACGTTTTATGGGCAGAGTTGGTTTTTGAGTGCTGTCTGCTATTTACAGGAGGGTTGTATATCTGGAATAACTGATGATAAGTTGAGATGTGGAAGGTCTAAGCAACACAGAGAGAGTGCAGCACAAAGAGAGGTGGTAAAGAATGAAGTTGCATTTGCCTAAATGGTGTCTCTTCAAACTACATCTTCCAGGGGCCCCCAGGAGTTTTTCTGCTCGAATCTTGGGCATGGTTTGGGCTGGCTTTGCCATGATTATCGTTGCTTCATACACAGCCAACCTGGCAGCTTTTCTGGTGTTGGACCGACCTGAGGAGCGGATAACTGGAATCAACGATCCCAGGGTAAAGATTTCACATTACTGTAAGAGCAGTACAAGAAATAGCATATGGTAGATCCTTTAACTACAGCTCGCCCTATGGTCATAGCCTAGAATTGCAGCAGCAACTGCTGCTGAGCAGAGATTTATCCAACACACCTCCTCCTAACACAAATATCGTGCTTGCTCCTTTGGTTCCGTGACCAGATATTAGGATTTCCCATATTCCCACCATGAAAGCTGGAATCCAGTGTAGATCACAAACATATCCTCACTTATGAATTTCTTTCAAAAGGGAGTGAGTGAGTTTGAGGAATGCGTCTTCAGAAAGTCATAATTTACCACTCATTATTTGCAGAATGTTTTAACAGCTTGGAGCAGACAGCTGTAAATACTTCTGATGCACGCACATATTTGTGAGAATGGACTGGATAGTGACAAACTGAAAGAAAGAGCACGTGCACTGTGACACCACCTCCTCTTCTTGACATCTCTTTTGACCCATGTTTTACTGTGGCATGATATCTGAAACAGCCTGGTATTAGCCAGAATAACAACAAACATGAATGCTCATATAATGTTCCTTTGTTAATTTTCCATGGTCATTGAGTCAGAGATGTACAACATGAAAATAGACCCTTCGGTCCAACTCGTCCATGCTGACCAGATATCCTAAATTAATCTAATCCCATTTCCCAGCATTTGGCCCATATCCCTTTAAACCCCTCCAATTCATATACCCATCCAGTTTCTTTTAAACGTTATAATTGAACCAGCCTCCACTACTTCCTCTGGCAGCTTATTCCATATACTCACCATATTTTGGATATTATTATTGTGGAACGGGTTAAACTAAATTGCCGTTAACATTTCCATTTTACTCTGATCTACAGCAGTTTTTCAGCATTTCACACTCTGGGACGGCTTTCCTCACTTGTTATGTGGTAGACTTGCAATGAAAATGTAAATTGTGCAATTTCTGACTTGCTGGCTGATATCTGGGAGGCCAGTTAAAAATATATCCTACATCTCTGTGTCTTGTGAATGTGAAATACGAATCCAAGCAGTTTTAACCCACCTTCTGTTTTGTTCACAGCTTCGTAATCCTTCTGATAAGTTTATCTATGCTACAGTGAAGCAGAGCTCAGTGGATATTTACTTCCGTAGGCAGGTGGAACTGAGCACCATGTACCGGCACATGGAGAAACACAATTATGAGAATGCAGCTGATGCTATCCAGGCTGTGCGAGATGGGTAATACTCTCAGCAACCTTTAAGACATTATTTAACCCTGCTTATACCGCTGTTAGTGATACAAAGTAATAGCTGTGTTCCCCTGATGCCCTGAACATTTTGTAAATCAGACAGACTCATTTTCAGGTCTTGAGCCTTTGAGTTATCAAGCCAAGCCATTTTTGAGGTGTTACTATAAGAGCTGATGATATAAATATCAGACAGGGTACATATGCTCAGGCATGGCAATGGTGCCCCCCAGCTTGATGGCATTCAGTGTCTAAAGGTCACCAATGAAGTATGGACCCACTTGGGGTAAGATTCTGAAGATCTGCTGTTATGGTACCAATGATGGATAGCTGGGTGTTGAGTAGATGATACTGTATATATTGGAGACTAATGTGGTATATGCTGTTTATCTGTCAGGCCGGCTTTAGGGTCTTCACTACACCGTCTAGAAAGCTCCCAGATTCCATCTCGAGTTCATAATGTTAACTGATCACTGCCTGTGTAGCAATTGGATACACAAACGGGGAAAATTCATGTCACGGTTTCAATTAATCATTATCCATAAAAGCCCGTTGAAACGTCCTGTCTTGAGATGAAATGAGAATGTAACTTGAACAGGCCTTTCCATGTGTGCACCTGTTGTATTAAACAGAGATCCAGAAGAATGAGCAGCTCAATCTCAAGCAGGCGTCCCCCTGTATACATAAAGAGTTCAGTTTCTGTAACATCCTTCACAACTGGACTACCCGAAGCACTTCTCTGGCACAGAAGCCCAATTGAAGTGAAATGTCTGTTGCATTGTAGGAAACAAAGCAGTCACCTTACCCAGGGTAAGATCCCAAGAACTGAAAGTTGAAGATGACCAGATCATTTTTGTTTTTAGTGATTTTTATTGAGGAATAAATATTGATTCAGACACCAGCATAGGTGTCTAACTTTTTTCCCACTTTCAGCTATTGTAGGAAAATCAATCACAATTTAGAAGGATTTATACAGCCCAGAGATCTCTTTACCAACCATGTGACCATGCACCCTAATTCATCTAACGTTTACACAACACCAGATTGTAGTCCAACAGGTTTAATTGGAAGCGCTAACATTCTAAGTGCTGCTCCTTTATCAGGTGATGAAGGAGCCACCTGATGAAGGAGCAGCGCTCCGAAAGCTAGTGCTTCCAATTAAACCTGTTGGACTATAACCTGGTACACATGTGATTTTTAACTTTGTACACCCTAGTCCAACACTGGCATCTCCATATCATCTAACATTCTTCAGCTTATATAAGAAGAAGGGTGGATTTGAATTAAATTTTCATTGCAGATAATCTGTAAGAAAACAATGATTCTGATGTACGAATGTGTCTTGTTAGCAGCAGACAGAAGGTCAGAGAGTGAAGATACCTCATTACATCCAATATGTGCAACACACTGTCACTGCATGTTATCAAGCTCAGTGTAAAGTGATTGGTAAATCTAATCCCGGAACAGCCAAAACATGAAACTGATCTTGATTGGTACAGAAAATGCTGTTTAGATCAGAGTGGTGCTGGAAAACCACAGCAGGTCAGGCAGCATCCGAGGAGCAGGAAAATCGACGTTTCGGGCAAAAGCCCTTCATCAGGAATAGAGGCAGGAAGCCTCCAGGGTGGAGAGATAAATGGGGGAGGTGGGGCTGGGGAGAAGGGAGCAGAGAGTACAGTAGGTGAATGGGGGTGGGGATGGAGGTGACAGGTCGGAGAGGAGGGTGAAGTGAATAGGTGGGAAGAGAGATTGGCAGGTAGGACAAATCATGAGGACAGTGCTGAGCTGGAAGGTTGGAACTGAGGTAAGGTGGGGGGAGGAGAAATGAGGAAACTGGTGAAGTCCACATTGATGCCATGGGATTGAAGTGTTCTGAGGCAGAAGATGAGGCGTTCATCCTCCAGGCGCGGGTGGTGAGGGAGCGGCGGTGAAGGAGGCCCAGGGCCTGCAAGTCCTTGGTAGAGTGGGAGGGGGAGTTGAAATGTTGGGCCACAGATAATGCTGTGGCAATCCTGAAAGTACTTTGGTCCCTTGAATTTGTCTATGTTGTTACACTCTTCAGATCCTTTCGTAGATACAGTGAAAGTTAATCACAGGATGTTTCATTCTAGGAAACTGCACGCATTCATCTGGGACTCGGCTGTGCTGGAGTTTGAAGCCTCCCAGAAATGTGACCTCATCACCACCGGTGAATTGTTTTTCCGATCGGGGTTTGGGATTGGAATGCGGAAGGACAGTCCATGGAAACAGGCTGTGTCACTAGCTATATTGAGGTAATATTCTAATAGCACAGCTTGTGGTTACACTATCTCCCTCTTGGGAGAAATCAGTATTTGACATTAGTAATCTTAAATCATTGTTTTCTAATCTAACTGTCCCTCCTCCTCGCTCTAAACACTTCAACTGAAATAAGAATGCTCAGCTCAGTCTGAATTCAAATCCAACATTATTTTTCTTTCTTTCCTTCTCTGTCTGTCTCCCCCATCTCTCTTTCTTTCTTTATTTCCTGATGTCCTTCTCTGTCTCTCTCTCTCTCTCTCTACCACTCCCCATCCTACCCTCCCAAATCCTGCCTGACCCTCTCTTTCTCTCTCACCTCCATTTGTGAATAAACCCTTTGCTATCCCAGAACATGTCATCTTGGCTTTAATGGAAAACGGACTGCAGTACAACGACACTTTCTAACTGAGTGAAGTCTCCCTCCCTATTTGCCCCAGAAGGTGTGTCTCTGGTGTTGATGGTGTTATCACCAAACGTCACCCTAGGTCTCTCCCTCTGCACTTCTTGCACTTGCCCTTCCTACGAGCATTTCACTTTGTTCAATCTCTGTCAGCTCTCATTCTGTACCACCCACCCAATACCAGAAGATTTTCTCACAGAGATGTCTTCATCGCTGCCCACCCTCAGGCTCTGTACTGAACAATTTCTCATACTGTAACCACCACACCAACTCATCATGCACTCTCTCCTCTGAGTTAATTGTCCTTTTATCCTCTCTGAATCTCCCTCCATGTATACTCCCCAACTCCTGTTTGTGACTGTACCATTTCACATGGTCTTGTTGTATCTTGTCATCAATGAAGTCAGATCTAATCAGTTGCCCAATCTCTTTTCAAGACCCAACTTTGTCTCCTCCTGGAAAACTCTAGCCCCCCGTCACTTACAACTGTACTTGCAACATTGCAACCACCATGTCTTTGATCCTCTGTTCATCACAACATTTCTGCTGCAACTGATTTGATCAACCACATCATCACCTCTATGTTTAATGCCCTAGTCCCCAGTGCATATTAGATTAGATTACCTACAGTGTGGAAACAGGCCATTTGGCCCAACAAGTCCACATCGACCATCCAAAGAGTAATCCACCCAAACCATTCCCCCACCCTATATTTACCCCTGACTAATGCCCCTAACACTATGAGCAATTGAGCATGGCCAATTCACCTGACCTGCACATCCTTGGACTGTGGGACGAAACTGGAGCACCCAAAAGAAACCCACGCAGACACGGGGAGAATGTGCAAACTCCACACAGACAGTTGCCCGAGGCTGGGATTGAACCCAGGTCCTTGGCACTGTGAGGCAGCAGTGCTAACCACTGAGCCACCGTGCATCCAGACTTTATCTCCACTCCCTTATGTTGAAGGGTTACAGATGTGACTTGATACAGTGGGTGACTGTTTGCCACTCACACCAGATCTTGCTGGACCATAAAACAAAATCACTACCTGATCCTGCTGCTGCCTGTTAAAACCATATTGTTTCTGATTCCACCCGGGATGAAAAGTAACTGTTGGCTTCTTTTCTCTAATGCAAACCACTTTTTTAAAACCCCCTTTCTATCTCCGTAACCTTCATCTACAATAATGTGTGAGAAGCTCATGGACTGCTTTTGTCACTAATATTGTGACCATTCGGTTTGCTGCTTTATGCGAGGTTCCTCCCTTCTCCTGTTCAGCTTGTCCCCTGCCAACATTCTGAATCCACATTATTGTCTAGTTTCTCCCCAAATTTTCTGAATGCTGTCTCTCAATTCATCGTGAACATGTGGCCAATCTTTGCTCCCTCCAACCCATTGTCAACTAAACTCTGAATCAAACTAAAATGAAGTACAAAGAACTACTGGAAATTGGATGAAAAACAGAAATTGCTGAAGAAACTCAGCAGGTCTGGCAGCATGTAGGCAGAAAACAGAATTAACATTTCAGTCCAGTGACCCTTCTTCAGAACTAATTGTAACTAGGGAAAAGGTGATACATATACTGAAGATGTGGGGGCACAGGGGTTGGTAACAAAGGTGAGGTGGGGGGTGGGGCAATGTTGGAGGTGGGGGGCGGGGGTTGGTAAAGGAGTAAAAGATAGGTGGAGATGGAGCCCAAAGAGAGAAAACAGCAGCTAAACAGACAAAGGGATGGTGAGCTTGGTAGAAAGGAAAGTTGCTTATGGGACAATCAATGGGTGAAAATGGGTTGGCTGTGCTGAAAGTAGCCTGTATCATGACAGAGCCTGGGTTGGGTAGAGGACATGGGAGAAGGTTCTTAAATTATTGCCCTCGATATTGAGTCCAGAGAGCTGCAGGGTTCCCAAGCAGAAAATGAGATGCTGTTCTTCCAGCTTGCGCTGAGCTTAGCTGGTGCACTGCAGCAGGCCCAGATGATGTCCAGGAAACAGGGTGGGGGCTGTTGAAATGGCTGTGGAAAAGGATATGGAAGATATAGACTGTAGAGAAATAGATGGTGACAAGAATCCAGAGAAAGTATATTCCTGTCAGGGTGAAAGGGAAGGCTGGTAGGTATAGGGAATGCTGGATGACTAAAGAAATTGAGGGTTTGGTTAAGAAAAAGAGGCTGAACAGGCTGGGGCTGTTTTCCCTGGAGTGTCGGAGGCTGAGGGGTGACCTTATAGAGGTTTACAAACTTATGAGGGGCATGGATAGGACAAATAGACAAAGTCTTTTCCTTGGGGTGGGTGAGTCCAGAACTAGAGGGCATAGGTTTAGGGTGAGAGGGGAAAGATATAAAAGAGACCTAAGGAGAAACTTTTTCACGCAGAGGGTGGTACGTGTATGGAATGAGCTGCCAGAGGAAGTGGTGGAGGCTGGTACAATTCTAACATTTAAGAGGCATGTGGATGTGTATATGAATTGGAAGGGTTTGGAGGGATATGGGCCGGGTGCTGGCAGGTGGGACTAGATTGGGTTGGGATGTCTGGTCAGCATGGACGGGTTGGACCGAGGAGTCTGTTTCCATGCTGTACATCTCTATGACTGTATGGCTGGCAACTGGAAGCTTGAAGTCATTTTTGCAGACGGAGTGTGGATGTTCTGCAAAGCAGTTGCTCAGTCTGCATTTTGTCTTCCCAGTAGACTACACTGAGAGCAGCGCATACAATAAACTACTCACCAGGCAACCTCCATTTCAGGTCCCCATTTTACAGCATTTTATTTACTGTTCTCTCTCTTCAGGTATTTTGCCCCAAACTCTGCTTGAAAGCTTCATCGTTCCTCTTCTCAAAAGAAATCAGACTTCCATGGCACTGTTTTCAAGCTACAACCTCCCACTTCTCTCCAATGTTCTGAATGTGTTATCTTTGACTTAATCTGTGCTATCTTTCCAGGACTTCTGATATTGAATTCCTCCCTGTTACAGTACAGTAACTGCTTGCCACAGACACTATGTGACAATGATTGTGGTAAACAGTCCCTCTTTATTCCTCTTGACTTCTTGTCTCTCTCTAATTGAGATCAGAGAATCACTTACAATGGATTCTCTAACTATTCCCGCTACCTCTCTATCCCCAAAAGAATAAATCTCCAGTCCCTACCTAACTCTCATCCTCATGCTCCCCTTCAGTGATATTATCCAGTAACATAGATTTGGTTTCCACATGAATGCTGATAATCTGTTTGACTTCATCACCACCTCCCTCAGATCCTTCATGTTGCTAAATTATCAGACTATTTATCCAACATCTGGTACTGGATGATCATAAGTTTCTTCCAACTAAATGTTAGGAAGGCAAGATTTGATCCAGTATGAGACTCTGACTACACATTCACATTATCAGATTTACCTATTTCCATCGCTGTAACATCACCAAATATTGTTCATGCCTGAGCTCATCTACTGAAGAAGCCCTCTTATTTGTCTGGCCTAGTTCCAGACTCGATTATTCCAATGCACTCTTGGCCATCCTTCCCTCTGTTAACTTGTAGTCATCCAAATCCCTGTTGCAATGTTATAACTTGCACCATAGAACATAGAACTTTACAGCGTAGTACAGGCCCTTCGGCCCTCGATGTTGTGCCGACCTGTGAAAATAATCTGCTGCCCATCTAACCTACACCATTCCATAAAAGCAAATTACTGTGGATGCTGGAATCTGAAACCAAAAGAGAAAATGCTGGAAAATCTCAGCAGGTCTGGCAGCATCTGTGAGGACAGAAAAGAGCTCACGTTTCAAGTCTAACTGACCCTTTGTCACAGCTTTGACAAAGGGTCAGTTAGACTCGAAACATCAGCTCTTTTCTCTCCTTACAGATGCTGCCAGACCTGCTGAGATTCTCCAGCATTTTCTCTTTTGGCTACGCCATTCTATTATTATCCATGTGTATATCCAATGCCCATTTAAATACCCTTAACATCGGCAAGTCTACTATTGTTGCAGGCAGGCTGTTCCATGCCCCGCCTACTCTCCGAGTGAAGAAATTACCCCTAATATCTGTCCTAAATCTATCACCAATCCATTTCCTAATTGTCCCTTGGCTCACTTACCTAAATAGCCTCCAAACTCAATTCAAAATTCTCGTCCGCGTTTTCAAACAGCTGGGACGTGATGTCCTAGTGATATTATCGTTAGATTATTAATCCAGAAACTCTGTTAATATGCTGAAGACCTGGGATTAAATCCCACTGTGGCACCATCATGGAAGTTGAATTCACTAAATATGTAGAATTAAAGGTTGAGCGATCGCCATTGTTGGGGGAAGAACCCATCTGGTTCATTAATCTCTTTCATGGAAGGAGATCTGCCATCTTTACCTGGTATAGCTTACATGTGACTCCAAACCCACAGCAATATGGTTGAGGTCTCGACTACCCACTGAAATCATTATGACTGGACACCCAGTAACACCTTTACTGAACTCAATTGTGTAAATATCCATACAATTCTATTTCATGCATCAAACAATAGATGATCCTGAAAAAACTGCTTAAAATCTTGCTTGCCAGTGATAGGTAGTGCTTCTGAAATGGTCTAGCATGCCATTCAGTTGTAACAATCACTACAGAGTCTCAAAAAAGGAATGAAACCAGATTGACCACCTGGTGGGAAGGTACTTCTCAAAATTAACGTATTTTTCTCTTTCTGTGGGCAATCAGAAAGATCCAGAAAAGACTTGCTAAATTCTTGAAGACCATTCTGAAGTAAGAGTTAAATTCAGGATAAAGACACTCCAATTTACCACACAAATTCTATTGACCAGTTTGTCAAACAATACTGCCGCAAAGAGTAAGTGAATGAATTTTCTGAAGAAAAGTCACAGATGCTCATTGAGCTGGTCATCTCAACATCAATAGAAACCTTTTGGAAGGGTCATTTGGACAAGTAAAAGGGCCCTATCATTAAAACATTACTTTAAGATTGAGGTGAATATGCAGTCAACAACAATGACCGCGTTATGACTGCATCCAACATTATTGCTACGATGCACCAAACCAACAAACTCCAAAATGTGTATCTATCCAAAAACTGTTCAACTTTTCTTGATATCTAAAAAACTAAGGGATATCAGAGGCATATATGCAAAGGTCAAGTCAGACTTCAGAAACAATACGCAGGTGGCCAATAAAGTAGTGCAACCCCACAACACTGGGCAGCAACTCCTCAAATACAATGAGGTTCACAGTTAACCAAGTAGAAAATGACCAAAATATTCATATTGTTAAGCTCACGCAGCATGTCGACTGTAAAAAACAATTGGGAGCTTTTATGACTTCCTTTTATTTGTTCATGGGACATGAACCAAGGTTAAAAATCACACAACAAGTGGTTATAGTCCAACAAGTTTATTTGGAAGCACTAGCTTTTGAGGTGCTGCCTCTTCATCAGGTGTTTTTTTTTGCCTATGGCGGAGTTGAGAGCAAACTAGATTGCACTGGTGGATCTGGTGTCACTAATCACTGATGATGCAGTACCACTGCATCACCAGCCCCCATTGTACCATGAGTATTATTTGTTCTGATGATAGGATGATGATGTACAGTAAAAATTAAAAACAACACAACAGCTAGTGCCAACATATTACCACTGCACATCCTGAAAGATGTATACTTCAGCAAGTGGTGTTTTGTGTACAGCCCACGAACTTTTGCTCCACAGATTACCAGTTCCAAGCATTTACACTGTCACACTGCAGTACCAAAACACCAGCTCAGTTTAGCTTCCCACAATCTTCCACCTGGTAGAAATTACCAGTCCAGCCATGGCATGATTACCAGTATACATCCATTTTAACACAAGATCAATTCATGGGATTCACTCCACCCTCACTCTTGCAGACTCAATCAAGTTAGTTAGTGATCTGTAAGGGATATAGTTTTGATGTGAAATATCACCCAGGTACCAAGCTGATTACATCTCACACACTGAGCAGATTATTCAACCCATTCAAAGTCCAAGATATTCCTCTTGATCTACACTTTGGCCAGAGCCATGTGAATAGTTGCAATTAGCAACTGCTAAAGATGACAAACTACAAGAGTGCAAAAGACCATTAAACAAGGATGGTTTCTTAGTATATAAAAAGTAACTGAGTAGATTCAATCATTTTGGTCATACAGAGATGAACTTGGCATAAAAGCATTATGCCAAGATATTAAGTCCATATTACATCAGGTACACATGGAAATTGAACGCACGAAAAGGGTTAGCACAAGAATCTGTGTACTGGCCAGGGACCATTTAGGATATTCGATGACTTGTGTTCGCATGTGAGGCATGCCGAATATATAAACCCCAATGACAGAGGGAGCATCTGCATGCACACAATATTTGAACCATTCTTTCCAATCACTTACAGATAGCTATAGATCTATTAGAAGCACACAGGGGAAGATTATATTCCTGTTCCAGATTACTTCTCTAACTTTCCCATTGTTCGATAACTTAGCACAACCAATGTGATTGTTACTGATATAGCACTATTTTTATTTTGTTTGGTGTCCCAGATCAGGGCATTTTTGACAATGGACAGCAGTACATTGGCAAACCATTTCCAGGTGTATACTACATGGAGATTGACCCATACCACATCATCATCTCACTAGCCATGCTCACCAAATCTGGTACAGCATATAGTTTGTATTTGTCAAATCATTAACCATTGAGTGTCAAGCAACAAACCAGGATTTATACATGTGTTATGAAGTGGAAGTGGAGGTCGAAACCCCTCTGATGACTGAAACCGAAACACCCAGAGAGGTTCACCTTGCTTTATAATCCATTAAAACACGTGTGAAATATGGTAGAACCTAGCTGTCACCCCCCAAGCTGTTATAAAGGACTGGTTAACTGAAATAAAATCCTTTCACTCACTCTATAATCAACAAGTAACAATTTATTTATCTAACTCCAACAGTGAACAAATTAACAGAACCATTAATAAACTGAACAATTCCCCTTTAAGTAACTTCCTGAATAAGTAAAATCCTAATGGTATGCTGTTTCAATAAAAACAAGTCCCACTTATATAACAAAACAATAAAATTTAGTCTCTCAAAACTACAGCAGGATACATCTTCTGAAATGCTCCTTGGCCTTTCCATTGATGCTTTCAGGAATGCCTCCTCCTTAGAATTCTTGCATTAGTTCTTCTGTCAGGAATGTTCTCTCTCTGTGTGAATTCTGCTGTTGGGAATATTAACTAAGAGCGCTGCGGTACCTTTATTAATTAGATGGTGCTTTCTCTGACATCTGAAAGTTGTTATCTCTTCAGATGGCAGTCTGCTGTCTCCAATTTTCCAAATGCCCTATTAAATTCTTTACAATCTGATTGGTTCTAGGTACTCAAAACCATCAGATTTTAATTTAATTGGTTTTTGATATCTAAGTTTAAATTCCTCAGTTGCCGTTATGTGATTTTAACTTTGGTCTCTGGATTATTTGTCCAATAACATAATTACTATGTGCCTGTATTATTATTAATTATTAATGGAGGTAAATCAGACGCGTTCCTTGATAGGCATATGCTTTATCTGCTGTATGTGTCCATTATTCATTTGTCCAGTTCATGGAAGCCTGTTTCCTGGCTTTACTGACTCCCCCACCTCTGCCCCTACATGTCTGGTGTGGAGTGATGGCCCCTCAAACTATGTAATCTGTTGTCTCTCTTGAATGGGCAAAGGTGTCTACGAGTCTATTGGTCACTAGAACCGCCATTACTGGACAACTCAATGTACCCAGCACCAAGAACAGTCCTCTGTTCCTTGAAGCACCTATAACAGTCCTCTGTTCCTCTGAAAATGCTTGTTGACTACTTTTTTGTTTAAATCTTTCTTCAGTTTCCATGAAAATGGTTTTATGGAGGACCTGGACAAGACCTGGGTTAGATATCAGGAGTGTGACTCACGTAGCAATGCTCCAGCCACTCTGACCTTTGAAAACATGGCAGGTAAGTGTGCCAACAAGCACCCAAATATCTGATGGAAAACGTCATATTTTGTTGTTTTGCAGTGGCAGTTGAGAGTTGAAATTTTCAAGGATCCAACATAAAAATGTAAGAACTAGGAGCAGGAGTAAGCAGTTCAGATCCTCGAGCCTGATCCACCATGTGATAGGATCATGGCTGATCTTACCTTAGCCTCAACCCCACCCACCTGCCTATTCTCCATAACCCTTCAACCTGTTACTAATTAAAAATTTATCTTCTCAAATTTACTCAATGTCCCGGCATCCATGACGCTTGGAAGTAGCGAATTCCAGAGAATTGTGACTGTTTGAGAGAAGGAATTTTTCCTCATCTCTGTTTTAAATCTGCTACCCCTCAGCGTGAATCAATTTTCAGTCCCCTCTTAATCATATTGCCAGCACAGTAATCAATTCTATCTCATCTGTATGTGCTGCTTTATAGGAAACAAATCCAGGCAGGTACAATAAGGGTGTTGGTGACCAGCATTCCCCTGTCAATGTGATTCATAATAATCAAAGACAGGAGATAGGACAGCAACTGCTTTCACTCACTACTACAGGAGCAATGGGATGGCATCGTTTCCATTTATCCTAAAGGCTTGCCTTTCTTGATTGTTTTCTTTGCGTCAGTTGTTGTCATGAAAGAGCTAATATCCATCTTTCCAAAGAGTTGACCAAATCTTCCAGCTAATTGGTGAAAGTAGGAATGGTGACAGGACGCATCAGCGATAGGCAGGGCTATTTCAAGGTTAACAGGACAGGGAGCTCAGGTTAAAGTTATATTCAGCACTGATGAGCGCATGTTGCCATCTGTAATCACTTTCATGTTTTTTATAAGACAGTGCCTCAACTATGACTGAAAATCTCACAGCAAGGATTTGTTCAATACTGCCAACTCTGCCAATTATTTCATACAATTACCAGATAGCTGACTAGAACTCTTTAATATGTTGGGAATGGATCTGGCATGTGCAGATGGGAAAGGAAATGGGATTTGCCACATATTGCAGTTTGATTCATTTATTAGTGTTGCATTCTGAAGAATCAACACTTCCACCTGTTACTGAACCTCCTCCTTTGTTTCCTGTCTTTTAGGTGTCTTTATGTTGGTTGCTGGTGGGATTGTTGCAGGAATATTTTTGATATTCATTGAAATTGCTTACAAACGGCACAAAGATGCTCGAAGAAAGCAGATGCAGCTGGCTTTTGCTGCTGTCAATGTCTGGAGAAAGAATTTGCAGGTATATTTTAGGATTAAGTCCCAGAACTCTCTGCATCATATCACTGAAGTGCTACTAGTGATATTAAATCTTAGGTAAAAACTGCAGAATTGTCACCTTCTGTCCTGTAATTACTCAGCCTTCCAAGCCCATTCTAGCTCTCTGCTAGTCCCCATTGCTCTGCAAACCTTTTCTCATCTGGTGCTTAACTGGTTCTCTTTTGAAAAACCATAATTGAATCTGCCTCCACCACACTCCAAGACAATACATTGCAGATCCTAACTACTCCGCTGTGTACGAAGGTTTCGTTTCATGTAATAATTGGTTCATTTGTCACTCACCTTCGATCAATACCCCTCTGGTTCTGGATCCTTACGTTAATGAGAGCAGTTTCTTCCTAAACATCTCTCGCAGGTTTCTCATGATTTTGAATACCTCTATCAAGTCACCTCCAAGCCTTCTTCTCTACAATTAATAAAACCAGTTCAGATACATAGGAACACAAGAAGTAGGAGCTGGAGGTAACCATACAGATTTTGAAACTGCTTTACCGTTCAATACTATCATGGTTGACCGTCTGTCTCTTCTTTTGTACACCTTTCACATATTCCATAACTTGCTGAGAGCAAACTTTCAATTATTGTGCCTGAAGTAACTGCACAGAGGCTGGTATTCTGTCACCAAGTCACCCTTTATTTACTTGTACACAATATATGGGCTCTGACCAGCCAGCTCAGAGCCAGTCCCTTGGCTGAGGAGACCTACTGAATCTCCAGTTTCTGTCTGTCAGCCAGGGCTCCCTGATTGGCCCAGTCAAGGATCTCATAGTCGATTAGATCCAGCTATCCCTGGTTCCAATCACTAAAGTGTGTCCATAAACCTCTGGGTAGGAAATCCAAAGAATCAAAACCCTGTGAGTAAAGAAATTTCTCCTCCCCTCAATCCTGAATGATTGACTCCTTATCTTAAGGCTGTGGCCCCACATTTTTGATTCTGCAGCCAAGTAACCTCTTCTGAATTGTGCAAATGCCCCATTTATCCCAATTCTCAGCTACCTGTCCGTTAAACAATCCTCCATCCATGCTAATACATTACCCACAATGTGATCCCACAGTTCTAGTCTCACATGTTAACTCTTGGGTCTGGTGCCTGTACACATGCTTTTTGGACATGTAAGTATACTAGATATACTGGTTTCTCTTTAACTCCCTTACTTGTTACATCCTTAATCAACTTCTCTGATTTATTCAGGTAATTAAATAAAGGATGTAACTGCAGCCTTTCCTGTAATCTTGTCTGCACACACTCTAAATCTATCACATTATTCTTAAAATATAATACCTGGAATTGGTTATGATATTCCAGTTGAGGCAACACCAGTGCTTTATAAAGATTCATCACAATTTTCTGCGGGACAAGGAATGCCATTTTAATAACTTTTGCTGCCACTTTCAATAATTTAAAATCAGGTCCCTCTGCTCCTTCCCTTTAGATTTGTACCATTCATTTTATACTGTATCTCCTCATTTTTCTTACCAAAATGAATAATTTCACAATTTCCTGCATTAAATTTCACTTGCCTGCCTATTTCACTAACCTGCCTGTCCTTTTGAAGTTTTACACTCTGCTCCTGGAAGTTCACAATGCTTTCAAGTTTTGTGTCATCTGCACATTTCAAATTTTAGTTCTTTATAGCTGAAACTAGGTCATTTAAAGATCAAGAAATGCAGTGTCCCTCGTGCAGATGCTGTAATAACCCATTATCAAATAAAACAGCTGTTCACACTTCTCTCTGTTTTGACCTCTAACCTAATTTGACTCTGTTAAACAATGTCTCCGTTTTAAAATTCTCATCTTGTTTCTCACATCCCTCCATCAGCACCCCTAACTCTGTAATTTCCACCAGCCCAATACTAGCCTTTTAGGTATTTTTACATTTTAATTGCTTCACCACTGGAGGCTATGCCGAGGTCCTAAACTCTCTGTGACTCTGTTTCCTGTTTTAAGACACTCCTTAAAACCTACCTCTTTTACCAAGGTTTTGATCATCTGGCCTCATGTCTGTTCGGATCAATGTCAAGTTTTGTTCGATAATACTCCTGTAAAACATCTTGGCATGTTCTATTATGTTTAGGAAGCTATATAAATGCAAGTTGTTGTCACTCTATACATGCCCTGCCCCCTGTAATGTATGCCCTGTATGTGTCTTTCCCCTACAAAGTTCCCTGTACATGTCCTGCCTTTGCAAAATGCACTTTGTATGTGTCCTGCCCCTGCAATGTTATAACTCTGTATATGTGCAGCACAGTACAATTCTCTTCACAGGTTCAGAATTCACCACTAGATGAAAAAGAATGCTTTCTTTATGAGATTAGAATCTAAGTGGTGTATTGATAAATTGCTGCTGATTTTTCAAAAGAATTGGTCCTAATATAATCTTGTCAGGGATGGAATTGCATTTGCTTTAAAACCTGGTTAAAGTGTAGTTTCCCCCTTTCCTCAATGTTTAAGTCTAGTGTATATTTCCATATGTCGTATAGAGTCCATGATCGAAGCATTGATGTATTGCATTGATTCAAAGGCCTTTATTCCCTCCAGATGAGGCAGAACCACAAAAGGTGAGAGTGTGGGCACCAAAGGGCCTGATTTAGAACTTTACTTAAATATGCATTTTCTTGGTGAGTTCTGGTCAAACAATTTAATATTGGACTAACGCTTAACTGAGAGCCCCATGATTCCTGTGATTTCCATAATAGCTGTCAAGAGCACCCAAGAGGTAAGTGACTGTTCCTCTACTTGTGAGCACTGAACAAATTTCTGTTTGTGAATATTAGCTCAAGAAATAGTTACAAATTGGCCTGGATTCAGACTTTGAAGCTGACTTCTTGCAGGATTTAGAGAAATGCTGTTCTAACTAGTTTTGGCTGCCATTTTGGTAAAAAAGAGTGTATTGAGAGACATGAAGTGGGAGAGTGACTAAAGTAGCACTGTGGTTCATGGAGATTTGTTGCAGTGGTCCTTGGTACTTTGACTATTTAGTGGTATCCCCTAGGAGTATGATTGGTGCAAGACAAAAGTGGAAGAGGTTGAGGTGTTGAATTCCAGGATAGTCTCTTGAGTGACCATTTTGGATAGTTAATCGTGTTGAGTTTTAAAAATCAATGATAAAATCAAGTGAACATTTGTGTGCTTTCTGGTAGTGCTGATCCTGTAATCAAGGGAATATGTTGCTTTCTTTATTTAGTACCTCTTAAAACCTGAGAGCAAGTATTGTATTAAGAAGTTTATCACATTACCAATACTCCTGGTGACTTCAAGTATTTGCAGGTTTCTAGATCCACAGAAAGTTTAGAGATAAGATTTGCTTCAAACAAATAGGATTTGTCACCAAAAAAACTCACTGCAAAGCTGCTGTGGTTTTGTCACGTGTGTGCAGGGTACAAACCAGAATCTGATGTATTAAACTATCACCGACAGCAGATTTGATCCACCATCTGTTCAGTACACTTTTCTTCCCAGACGGCTGCAACTTTTGTTGGGATGTAATTCCACAGACCGCAGCACCATTCTGGTAACTTCCGGACCCATTTCTTCTTTATTGTTACTTTATGGAAAACAGTGTGTAATTACTGTTGCATTGAAATGGATTCATTAATTTTCATGCAACAACATAAACAGCGGTTATTGTTTATGTTAGAGTTGCTGATTGATACTTTTCCCTCAGTCAGCACAGCAGAGAATATGTCCCTTTTTTGAGATGTGTGTGGAATCATGTACATAAATCTAAGAAAGATGATGGATCCTCAGCTTAGTGCTGAAACTGAAAGGGAGCCTCCATGTCAGCTATCTCTCTCAGTCCTGCAGCAACCTGACACAATGGTTAAGTGAATGATGTTGTGGCTGCCTGACCATAACAGGTACCACAGCCAATCCTGATAGACATTCTCTTTAACATTTAACCTTGGATCATTTCTACCAGGTATTTCTAGATTTCATCTAAGGATAGGAGTAGCTAATGTTCTCTTTCCCAATACATGGCATTGAGTTCAACGTCAGTGCCTTTTCACATGTTAGCAGATACCTCTCCGAAATGGAATAAACTGGGTTGGGCCTGGTCCAGTCAAGAGTTCTTCAGTGATTTCTGCAGTGAAGCAGCATCCACCATTAAAAAAATGTGTGCCTCTCTTTTGTAAAACGAGATGTGGAAATAGTAGGATTGAAGGGCAGCACGGGGCAGCACGGTGGCTCAGTGGTTAGCACTAATGCCTCATAACGCCAGGGATGTGGGTTTAATTCAACCCTCGGGTGATTATCTGTGTGGAGTTCACATATTTTCCCTGTGTCTGCGTGTCTTTCCTGCCAGTGCTCCGGTTTCCTCCCACTGTCCAAAGATGTGCAGGTTAGGTGGCTTGGTCATGGGAAAGGCAGGGTAAGGTAGAGGGCTAGGTCTGGGTAGGATGCTCTTTGGAAGGTCAGTGTGGATTCAATGAGCCAAATGGCCCGCTTCCACGCTGTAAGGTTTCTATGATTCTATGAGAGGTCTTCCAGCTCTACAGACCTCCTGAAGTTTGCTGCCAGCTTGCAATAAGTCCTTAGTGTTCATCCTCCCTTACCTTGCTCGAAGTGCTCAAAACTGCCCCAGGGCATATGAGAGGACCACTGCATCGAAGGCAGGCAATCGGTCAGATTTGGTCCCCAAGAGGTGGGTACCAGACTCTGGACAGATGACAGGCAGATGGACTCCTGTCTGAGATGGGTTAGGTCTTAGGTAATTTCTACTTCACTGTCTCAGTGAACTGGGCTTGCTAAGTGGATTGTGCCTCTATGAATTGAGGGCAATAGACAGTGTTTTGGATGATGGAAGATGTCCAACAAGATAACGTTTATAGACAAGATGATCTAATTAGTTTGTTGGAAATACAATATCATTTTGTTTTCTCTTGCTTTTAAACTTAAAAAAATACTGAATTGTGAACTGAGGTAACAGTTGAAGTTAGCAAGAACAGATCAACTTCATTGTAAACCTCAAACATTCCCTGGGAGCATGTTCTTCTCGAAGTACAATATCTATTCTTTCTTTAATGTCTGGCATCTCCGTTAAGCTTTCATATACATTTTCAAGGTGCCCTGCAATATAACCAATCAATGGTTCACTTGTGGTCTGAACTCATGCTGTGCTTTTGGAATGTGCACTTGTAGTTGGAATTTGTATACCTGGCTAAGGTTGACTGCTGAGATTTCAATTGTGATGCTATCATTTGGAATTTGTACCTGGATTTGGAATATATATCCATTGTTTGGAATGGGTACTGTGAATGTAGATGTGGATTTGGATTTGGATCATACTGAAGTTTGCAAAGTACTGGTATGGACAAGCGTTGTAGAATATCCACTTTTGTTTTGGAGTTTGTATTGTAGTTGTGAGTTGTGGTTGTGTACTTTGCTATTGAATCAATAAATGTTGCTTGAGCCAGGTCCTTCTGTTTTGAAATGTGTGTTATAGTTTATGTGAGTATATTGTGTGGATCTAGATCAGGTGCTGCATGGCCAATTGCTTAGCCAAATAGGCAAAAATCATCATACAAAATTAGGCAGTCCCTCAATATCATGAAATAATCAGGCTTCCAGGGGCCCAATGTTGATTGATATCATGTGTTTGGAGGATTTTAGCATCTTGTGTCCCAGGCATTACTTAAAGGCAATCATCGCCCCTTTCAATATAAGCAACCAGATGCCAGTTCAGGAGATGGCAGATCAAAGCATAGCTTTATGGGTCTCCTACCTCTCAGATACAGAACTAGAGATCATGGTGGAGGAAGTTACCATGAGAAAGGAAGGACTCAAGTGCCAGAACTGAAAGCCTTGCCAGCTGTGGACATAGGTAGGAGAATGTATCAGCACCAAGAGCATTCCTCAACAGCATGAATGCAATGCAGGAAGTTCAGTTATCTGGGCAAGATTGCCAAGGTAAGATTCATATCATGCATCAGTCTCTGTAGAACCCTGCATGACCCAGAACCCACCAATTTTTCATCCAGCAGCATTCTCCTCTATTTACTGCAGCCCATTGTCTTCCACTTCCTTCTGCTACATTTTGCATCTCCATCTCTCCTCAATATTGCTGCTTCACACACACCACGAGCTCTATTTGAATTGAATTTATTATCACGTGTACCGAGGCACAGTGAAAAGTTTTGTCTTGTGAGCAATACAGGCAGATCACAGAGTTAAATAGCATAGATAAGTAAACAGTAGGTAAATTGCAACAAAAACCAAAACACAGGTATAGGCAAATGCTAAGAGCTTGTGAGTCCATTCGGTATTCCAACAACAGTAGGGTAGAAACTGTTTCAAAACCAGCTGGTGTGTGTTCAGGCTTCTGTACCTTCTCCCCAATGGTAGAGGTTGTAAAAAAGCATTGCCAGGGTGGGATGGATCTTTGAGAATGCTGGCGGCCTTTCCTTGGCAGCGGGTCTGGTAGATGGATTCTATAGATGGGAGGTTGGCCTTTGTGATTGTCCAGGCTGAGTTCACCACTCTCTGTAACCATCTCCGATCTTGAATGGTACAGTTGCCATACCAAGTAGTTAGACATCCAGACAGAATGCTCTCGATGGCGCACCTATAAAAGTTGGCAAGGGTATTCACCATCATGGCAAATTTCCTCAGCTGCCTGAGGAAGAAGTGACATTGCTGGGCCTTTGTAACCAGTGTGTCCACATGTAGAGTCCAAGAAAGTGTGTTGTTGATAACCACTCCCAGGAGCTTGACACTCTCCACTCATTCCACTTCTATGCTGTTAATGAGTAACATCCCATCGAAAGTCAATAATGAGTTCCTTGGTTTTGCCGGCATTGAGAGCTAAGTTGTTCTCAGTGCACCATTTTTCCAAGTCTTCCACCTCCCATCTGTAGTCTGTTTCGTCGCCATCTGAGATTCGACCAACTATGGTGGTATCAGAAAACTTGTAAATGGCATTAGTCTGGTCTTTGGTGATGCAATCATGGGTATACAGTGAGTACAGTAGGGGGCTGAGGGTCTTCGGTGTTGAGTGTTTGTGAGAATGAAATATTGTCCCCAATCTTCACTGATTGCGGCCTGTGGGTCAGGAAACTGAGGATCCAGTTGCAGAGAGTGGGTCTTAGTCTGAGATCACTAAGTTTAGTAATCAGTCTCGAGGGGATAATAGTATTAAGGCTGAACTGTAGTCAATGAGTAGGATTCTTACGTAGCTCTTGATGTCAAGATGTTCTGAGAAGGAGCGAAGGGCAAGTGATATGGCATCTGACGTGGATCTGTTGGTCCAATAGGCAAATTGGAGTGGGTCAAGAGTAGTGAGGAGGCTGGAGTTGCTTAATGCCAATGACCAGCCTTTCAAAAGCACTTCATGATCACCAAAGTTAGAGCCACTGGGCAGTAGTCATTGAGACATGCTGCATGAGCTTTCTTAGGCGCAGGGATGATGTTGACCCTCTTGAAACAGGCAGGGACAGTGGCCTGCTGCAGGGAGAGGTTGAAGATGCCTGAGAAGACCTCTGCCAGTTGATCTGTGCATGCTCTGAGTGCACGGCCTAGTACTCTGTCTGGTCCTATTGCTTTCCTTGGATTCACATGAAGGAAAACTGATGTGAGCTCTGATGCAGTGACGGTTGGGATAGGTTCGTCAGGACTTGTCAGAATAGGTGTTACCTCTCTGCCGAAATCCTGCTCAAAGCGAGCAAAGAAGGCGTTAAGACGATCTGGGAGGGATGTATCATCGTCTGCTATCTTGCACTGTTTCTTTTTAGAACCTGTGATGTCATTCAGTCCTTGCCATAGTCACCGGGTGTCTGTCTGGGTCTCTAGTTTGGATCGGTATTGGTCCTTGGCTGTCTTAATGGCTCTGCGAAGGTCATACTTGGATTGTTTATATTTGATGGGTCTCCTGATCTGAAGGCCTCACATCTGGTTTTTAGCAGGTTCTGTATGTCCTAATTCATCCAGGGTTTCCTGTTGGGGAACACCCGGATTGACCTCCTCGGTATGCAGTCCTTCACACACTTGCTGATAAAGTCTGTGATGGTGGTGGCATACTTGTCCAAGGTACCTGCCCAAACATGGCCCAATCAGCCGATTCGAGACAGCACCGGAGTTGATCCTCTGCCTCCTCTGACCAGCACTGGACTGTATCCACAAGGAGGTCTCCTGCTTGAGCTTTTGCCTGTAAGAAACACGGCATTGTGGTCAGAGTTCCTGAAATGAGGGCGGGGAATAGAGCGGTGGGCATCCTTCACAGTGGTGTAGCAGTGGTCTAAAATGTTGGGGCCCCTGGTGGGCAGGTAATGTTCTGGTGGTACTTGGGCAACACCTTCCTTAGATTGGCTTGATTGATGTTGCCAATTACAATTAACAGGGCCTCAGGGTATTCTGTCTCCAGGGTATTGGTGGTGGAGTACAGCACATCCAGAGCTTCCTCAATCTTTGCTTGCGGCGGTATGTGCACAGCAGTTAGTATAGCAGCGGTACATGCCTGTGGGGGGTAGAAGAGGCAGCATTTGATGGTGAGGAATTCAAGGTTTGGGGAGCAATGGCTGCCCAGGATTGTAATGTCGGTGTTGTTAATTAAAAAGCAAACCCCCTCCACTCTTTGTCTTACCCGAGGGTGCTGTATAGTCCATACGATGGATGGAAAAACCATCAGCCTGAAGTGCGCAGTCGGGAATGGATGGGTTGAGCCAGGTTTCTGTGAAGCAGAGTGCACAACAGTCCCACAGTTCACGCTGGAAGCTGAGCCGTGATCTGAGTTCATCGATCTTGTTCTCCAGAGATTGTACATTTGCTCGGAGTAAGCTAGGGAGTCTTAAAACCGTGTAGTCTCAGTCTTACTAGCAGGCTGGCACGCTTACCCCGCTTCCTCGCAGGTTTCTTACACTTGAGTGGTCCGGTGGTCTGGGTGGAGTGGATTGTGACTGTTTCCAGTTAAGTGATCCTTTCTAGGATCCTATGGAGCAGGTAGGTTGCAGTTTAGTATATTTTTGCAGAGGGTCTGCTTAGGACCCAGTGTAGCGGGTAATGACCATGATAGGTAGGCCCTCAGAGCATTATGCTAGGCTAACATAAAAACTATCCCTCTTGGATATTAGGGAATCTGACAAACTATAATAGACAGGAGGAGGGTTAGTAATCATTTAGGTCCCCTCTGGCACAAGGAGCAAATAATGCCAATCATACAAAGTGGTTGGATTACGGCATGTCACCTGGTGTGGCCGGAGAATATGTTTTGCTACTGCACACTTTCTTTCTTCTCACTAAAATCTCAACCTTACACAATCTGCATGACAAAATGTTGCTGCTTTCAACAGTTTCCTGGGTGTCTCTCTTTGAGTTATTCTTTATCATAGAATTCCTATGGCGTCAAAAGAGGCCATTTGCCCATCAAATCTGCATCAACCCTACAAAAAGCATCCCACTCAGATCCAGCTCACCATCCTGTCTCCATTGCCTCACAATTGTCATGGCTAATCCACCTAACGTACACATCCCTGGACACCACGTGGCAATTTATCAAGGCCACTCCACCTAAACTGCGCATCTTTGGACTGTAGGAGGAAACAGGAGCACCCAATGGAAATCCATGCAGACAGAAAGAACACGCAAATTCCACTCAGACAGTCACCCAAGGCTGGAATCAAACCCAGGTCCCTGACCACAGCTGAAAGAGCTTTATGTCTCTCTTCCTCTCGGGGCAACAACATGTAGAGGTCCCAGTTGTTGAGGATGTAGCACAAAGCAGCAGCCCAGAAGATACAGAGTTACTTTAGCAAGCATGGATTCAGAGAATGATAGTACACATGATATGGAGTACACTGGGAGGGAGCCGCATGAACTGTAGGATGATACAGCTGAGGGACTTGCTTGATAGAGGGAGAAATCACAACCTAGTCCTGCAACAGAGTACACAGATGAAGATCTCAAGGGCACAAGTTTTAAGACTGCTTCCTGTACGTCAGAACCTTTTATTTACACTGGTGGCTACAGAGACTTCATCAACCACAGCACAGAATGGCATAGTCCAACCCCAGCTGATATTTTTGTTCTTATCATAGAATGGGAGCATCCAAAGGGAAAAAGCACACTTCACAGTTGTCTTTTACACTGTCCTTTATGTAAATGTTCAATATTCATTGTATTGGCCCAAAGGGTTTCCCAGCAACTGATGGTTTATTCCAGTTCCTTTGTTTTCTGTGTGACAATTTGCAAACTTAGAGCATGCTTTGGCAGTGAAATTTCCTTTCCCAGAGATTCTCCTTCCAGGTCAAGCTAGGTAACTCTTCCTGTTTTGTTTTAACTCCCCATGAATTTGGCCATCTCAACTGGAGTATGAATTTCCACTGACATTCCTGCACAGTGAACCATAGGAACCTTTTTGGCCTCAAGCTGTTCCTTCTCTCCAGGATCTAAATGGACTCAAAATACTGTCTGTGATATTCTAGGAGTGTGTGTAACCTGATCTTTCCGTTGGCTTCTTCTGCATCCTTCCTAATGGGAATGTAAATAACATGGGATTTAAATTTATAGATACAAACACAATGTATCGCAGAACTATCAATCTCATAGTTGTAATATAGAGATGCTCAATTTTCTTCTATTGCAATGGTCATTGCCTTTCTCTTTCTTTAATATTTCATCACTTGAGCATTGCTGGCAATGCCAATAATTGTTGCCCCTCACAACTTCCTTTGAGTTGAGTGACTTGCTCAGAGGACAGTTAAGAGTCAGCTACAACGCTGGGGCTCTGGTGACATATATTAGTCACACAAGGTAATGATGACACATTTCTTTCCCTAAGGGACATGAGTGAACTGATTATAGATTCATGGTTGTTTCATCATCATTAATGAGATGAGCTTTATATTCCAGATGTTATTAATTGAGTTTAAATTTCACGAGCTGTCAAGGTGGAAGTTGAATCTATGACACCAGAACAAGAAACTAGAGCACGAGATTCCTAATCTTTGAGGATTTTGGGTAATCCAAGATGGAGGATGGGAAAAATTTCTGTCTGCAAGAGCTGCTCCTTTTTTTGAGATACTTTAGGTTTTGGAGGTGATTTCCTCAAATTCCAGGAACAGCAATGACTGTTTTATATGCTGTTGCATTATTTTGGAACTTTGGGGAAAAAAAGTCAAAACAACAGTTTAAAAGAGAGAAGAGCAGACAAAGAAAGCACGTGGTGAGGACAGTGCAGGAGAGAGAGAGAGAGAGAGAACGAACGAACTAACGAATGAATGAAAGAACGAATGAACGAACGAACGAATGAGAACCTGCACAGTTGCTGCCTTTGCTGTTTGAATTCGTGTATCGCTGAACATCGGAGTGCATCTGAGAAAATTAACAAATTCACAACTAATCTTGGAGGAACTGTTGGGCGAAGTTCACAGCACAGAATCAGATAAGTTAATTGTTGTTTTAAGTCTGTCCAAGAGAAAGGCTGCAGTAGTGAGTATAGTGGATTCTTTCTTGATTATATGTTTTTAGAGATAAATCTCTTGATTAAACTTAAAATATAAGCCATAGCTGTTAACTTAACCTGGGGCAGTGTTTGTAGAGGAATAAGATGGTGTTATTTTCTGGGTCTGTAGATTGTGAAGGAGCAAAAATGGCCTTTGCAGTGATATGTATTTCTTGTCAGATGTGGGAGTTTAAAGAGAGTTTAAGGGTTACTGCGGATAATATCTGCCATAAATGCTGTTGGATGCGAATCTTATCAGATCGAGTGGATCGGTTGGAGAGACAGATAGAAGCGATGAGGAATTTGCAACAGCCAACAGTATGTGATGGATGGCAGTTATAGGAAAGGGGGGGGGGGGAAAGTCTCAGATACAGTCACATAGATGGGTTAACTCCAGGAAGGGTGAGAGAGGTCGGCACCTAGGGCAGGAGTCTTTTGTGGATATACCCATTTCAAACAGGTATAGTGTTTTGGAAAATGTAGGGGGTGATGGATTCTCAGGGGAACGTAGCACGAACAGCCAAGTTTCTGGTATTGAGACTGGCTCTAATGCAATGAGGGGTACGTCGACTTCCAAGAGGGATTCCAAGAGGAATTGTGTTAAGGGATTCTGTAGTCCGAGGTACAGACACGCTTCTGTGACCAGCAGAGAAAAAGCAGAATGGTGTGTTGTTTCCCTGGTGCCAGGATCAAGGATGTCTCAGAGAGGGTGCAGAATGTTCTCATGGGGGAATGGGGCCAGCAGGAGGTCATTGTCCACATTGGAACCAATGACATTGGAAGGGAAAAGGTTGAGACTCTGAAGGGAGATTACCGAGAGTTAGGCAGAAATTTAAAAAGGAGGTCCTCAAGGGTAGTAATATCTGGATTACTCCCAGTGCTACGAGCTAGTGAGGGCAGGAATAGGAGGATAGAGCAGATGAATGTGTGGCTGAGGGGCTGGTGTATGGGAGAAGGATTCACATTTTTGGATCACTGGAATCTCTTTTGGGGTAGAAGTGACCTGTACAAGAAGGACAGATTGCACCTAAATTGGAAGGGGACTAATATACTGGCAGGGAAATTTGCTAGAACTGCTTGGGAGGATTTAAACTAGTAAGGTGGGGGGGGGGTGGGACCCAGGGAGATAGTGACGAAAGAGATCAATCTGAGACGGGTACAGCTGAGAACAGAAATGAGTCAAACAGTCAGGGGAGGCAGGGACAAGGTAGGACTAATAAATTAAACTGCATTTATTTCAATGCAAGGGGCCTAACAGGGAAGGCAGATGAACTCAGGGCATGGTTAGGAACATGGGACTGGGATATCATAGCAATTACAGAAACATGGCTCAGGGATGGGCAGGACTGGCAGCTTAATGTTCCAGGATACAAATGCTACAGGAAGGATAGAAAGGGAGGCAAGAGAGGAGGGGGAGTGGCATTTTTGATAAGGGATAGCATTACAGCTGTGCTGAGGGAGAATATTCTCAGAAATACCCAGTTCCATTTGGGTGGAACTGAGAAATAAGAAAGGGATGATCACCATATTGGGATTGTATTATAGACCCCCCCAATAGTCAGAGGGAAATTGAGAAACAAACTTGCAAGGAGATCTCAGCTATCTGTAAGAATAATAGGGTAGTTATGATAGGGGATTTTAACTTTCCAAACATCGACTGGGACTGCCATAGTGTTAAAGGTTTAGTTGAAGAGGAATTTGTTAAGTGTGTACAAGACAATTTTCTGATTCAGTATGTGGATGTACCCAATAGAGAAGGTGCAAAACTTGACCTACTCTTGGGAAATAAGGCAGGGCAGGTGACTGAGGTGTCAGTGGGGGAGCACTTTGGGGCCAGTGACCATAATTCTATTCATTTGAAAATAGTGAATGAAAAGGATAGATCAGATCTAAAAACTGAAGTTCTAAACTGGAGAAAGGCCAATTTTGACGGTATTAGGCAAGAACTTTCAAAAGCTGATTGGAGGCAGATGTTCGCAGGTAAAGGGATGGCTAGAAAATGGGAAGCCTTCAGAAATGAGATAACAAGAATTCAGAGAAAGTATATTCCTGTCAGGGTGAAAGGGAAGGCTGGTAGGTATAGGTAATGCTGGATGACTAAAGAAATTGAGGGTTTGATTAAGAAAAAGGAAGCATATGTCAGGTGTAGACAGGATAGATCGAGTGAATCCTTAGAGTATAAAGGAAGTAGAGCTGAAAATGTGTTGCTGGAAAAGCGCAGCAGGTCAGGCAGCATCCAAGGAACAGGAGAATCGACGTTTCGGGCATAAGCCCTTCTTCAGGAATGAGGAAAGTTTGTCCAGCAGGCTAAGATAAAAGGTAGGGAGGAGGGACTTGGGGTGGGGCGTCGGAAATGTGATAAGTGGAAAGAGGTCAAGGTGAGGGTGATAGGTCAGACTGGGGTGGAGGTGGAGAGGTCAGGAAGAAGATTGCAGGTTAGGAAGGCGGTGCTGAGTTCGAGGGATTTGACTGAGACAAGGTGGGGGGAGGGGAAATGAGGAAACTGGAGAAATCTGAGTTCACCCCTTGTGGTTGGAGGGTTCCCAGGCGGAAGATGAGGCGTTCTTCCTCCAGGTGTCGTGTTGCCATGGTCTGGCGATGGAGGAGTCCAAGGACCTGCATGTCCTTGGTGGAGTGGGAGGGGGAGTTGAAGTGTTGAGCCACAGGGTGGTTGGGTTGGTTGGTCCGGGTGTCCCAGAGGTGTTCTCTGAAACGCTCCGCAAGTAGCCGTCCTGTCTCCCCAATATAGAGGAGGCCACATCGGGTGCAGAGGATGCAATAGATGATGTGTGTGGAGGTGCAGGTGAATCTGTGGCGGATATGGAAGTTTCCTTTGGGGCCTTGGAGGGAGATGAGGGGGGAGGTGTGGGCGCAAGTCTTGCACCTCCTGCGGTTGCAGGGGAAGGTGCCGGGAGTGGAGGTTGGGTTGGTGGGGGGTGTGGATCTGACGTGGGAGTCACGGAGGGAGTGGTCTTTACGGAATGCTGATAGGGGAGGGGAGGGAAATATATCCTTGGTGGTGGGGTCCGTTTGGAGGTGGCGGAAATGACGGTGGATGATGTGTTGTACATGGAGATTGGTGGGGTGGTAGGTGAGGACCAGTGGGGTTCTGTCCTGGTGGCGGTTGGAGGGGCGGGGCTCAAGGGTGGAGGAGCAGGAAGTGGAAGAGATGCGGTGGAGGGCATTGTCGACCACGTCGGGGGGGAAATTGCGGTCCTTGAAGAAGGAGGCCATCTGGGTTGTACGTTTTGGAACTGGTCCTCCTGGGAGCAGATGCGGCGGAGTCGAAGGAATTGGGAGAATGGGATGGCGTTTTTACAGGGGGCAGGGTGGGAGGAGGTGTAATCCAGGTGTAGTCGGTCGGTTTGTAGTAGATGTCCGTGTTGATTCGGTCGTCTGAGATAGAAATAGAAAGGTCGAGGAAGGGGAGAGAGGAATCTGAGACTGTCCAGGTGAATTTGAGGTCGGGGTGGAAGGTGTTGGTGACATGGATGAACTGTTCAACCTCCTCGTGGGAGCACGAGGCAGCGCCGATACAGTCATCGATGTAGCGGAGGAAAAGGTGGGGGGTGGGGCCAGTGTAGTTGCGGAAGATGGACTGTTCCACATATCCTACGAAGAGGCAGGCATAGCTGGGGCCCGTGCGGGTGCCCATGGCTACTGCTTTCGTTTGGAGGAAGTGGGAGGATTGGAAAGAGAAGTTGTTCAGGGTGAGGACCAGTTCAGTCAGTCGAAGGAGGGTGTCAGTGGAAGGGTACTGGTCGGTACGGTGGGAAAGGAAGAAGCGGAGGGCTTTGAATACGGCGGGAAAGGAAGAAGCGGAGGGCTTTTAGTATGGCGGGAAAGGAAGAAGCGGAGGGCTTTAAGTACGGCGGGAAAGGAAGTAGGAGTATACTTAATAGGGAAATCAGGAGGGCAAAACGGGGACATGAGATAGCTTTGGCAAATAGAATGAAGGAGAATCCAAAGGGTTTTTACAAATATATTAAGGACAAAATGGTAACTAGGGAGAGAATAGGGCCCCTCAAAGATCAGCAAGGCAACCTTTGTGTGGAGCCACAGAAAATGGGGGAGATACTAAATGAATATTTTGCATCAGTATTTACTGTGGAAAAGGATATGGAAGATATAGACTGTAGGGAAATAGATGGTGACAACTTGCAAAATGTCCAGATTACAGAGGAGGAAGTGCTCGATGTCTTGAAACAGTTAAAAGTGGATAAATCCCCAGGACCTGATCAGGTGTACCCAAGAAATCTGTGGGACGCTAGAGAAGTGATTGCTGGGCCTCTTGCTGAGATATTTGTATCATCAATAGTCACCCGTGAGGTGCCGGAAGACTGGAGATTGGCAAACTTGGTTCCACTGTTTAAGAAGGGCGGTAAAGACAAAGCAGGGAAGTATAGACCAGTGAGCCTGACAAGTGGTGGGCAAGTTGTTGGAGGGAATCCTGAGAGACAGGATGTACATGTATTTGGAAAGGCAAGGACTTTAGGGATTAGGGATAGTCAACATGGCTTTGTGTGTGGGAAATTATGCCTCACAAACTTGATTGAGTTTTTTGAAGAAGTAACAAAGAAGATTGATGAGCGCAGAGCAGTAGATGTGATCTATATGGACTTCAGTAAGGCGTTCGACAAGGTTCCCCTTTAGCAAGGACTGATTACCAAGGTTAGATCTCATGGAATACAGGAGAACTAGACATTTGGATACAGAACTGGCTCAAAGGTAGAAGACAGAGGGTGGTGGTGGAGGGTTGTTTTTCAGACTGGAGGCCTGTGACCAGTGGAATGCCATAAGGATCAGTGCTGGGCCCTCTACGTTTTGTCATTTACATAAATGGTGTGGATGCGAACATAAGAGGTACAGTTAGTAAGTTTGCAGATGACACCAAAATAGGAGGTGTCGTGGACAGCGAAGAGGGTTATCTCAGATTACAACTGGATCTGGATCAGATGGGCCAATGGGCTGAGAAGTGGCAGATGGAGTTTAATTCAGATAAATGCAAGGTGCTGCATTTTGGGAAAGCAAATCTTAGCAGGACTTATACACTTAATGGTAAGGTCCTAGGGAGTGTTGCTGAACAAAGAGAACTTGGAGTGCAGGTTCATAGCTCCTTGAAAGTGGAGTTGTAGGTAGATAGGATAGTGAAGAAGGCGTTTGGAGTGCTTTCCTTTATTGGTCAGAATATTGAGTACAAGAGTTGGGAGGTCATGTTGCGGCTGTACAGGACATTGGTTAGGCCATTGTTGGAATATTGCGTGCAATTCTGGTCTCCTTCCTATCGGAAAGATGTTGTGAAACTTGAAAGGATTCAGAAAAGATTTACAAGGATGTTGCCAGGGTTGGAGGATCTGAGCTACAGGGAGAGGATGAACAGGTTGGAGACTGAGGGGTGACCTTATAGAGGTTTACAAAATTATGAGGGGCATGGATAGGATAAATAGGCAAAGTCTTTTCCCTGGGGTTGGGCAGTCCAGAACTAGAGGGCATAGGTTTAGGGTGAGAGGGGAAAGATATAAAAGAGACCTAAGGGGCAACTTTTTTACGCAGAGGGTGGTACGTGTATGGAATGAGCTGCCAGAGGATGTGGTGGAGGCTGGTACAATTGCAACATTTAAGAGGCATTTGGATGGGTATATGAATAGGAAGGGTTTGGAGGGATATGGGCTGGGTGCTGGCAGGTGGGACCGAAGGGTCTGTTTCCATGCTGTACATCTCTATGATTCTAGTGACATTACCATTCTGCTACCATCTTCCCATACTTGTCATTTGTGTGGCGGAAATGTTTCTCGCTGCATTTTAGCACAATCCAGTTTCTGATTGTCAAACATAATGGGCCCAAAATGGTCAAGCCTCTGGTGAGAATTCCTACTGTTTTGCTGGTAGCTCATCCTGCTGTTACCTGGCTCTGTAGGTGAATATCTTGTCAGCCGTTTTAATCGATAAACAGAAACATGAGCTTAAGTTTGGGCAGCGTGAATAGAAACCACCACTCTTTCATTCTGTTGTCACATGGAGAAAAGGCAGTGCCATATCATAGTGGTAATGGCTCTTTAAGGGACAGACTAAAACTGAACTTTCTCAAACTGTTTCCTATAATAGTGACTAATTCAAAAATACCTCATTAGTTGTAAAATGCTTTGTGTTGGTTGTGAAAAGCACTATTTAATGAAAGTTTTCATTTTAGTTTGGCAGCAAGCCTGCATTCCTACTACTCTCTGACCCGATGGTTTCATTTCTTGACTGGTTCCGCAAAACTAGCTGGCTCTGAGTGGTCCTAATTGATGCCATGATACAGCAGCCTGAGGTGGGCTCACTAAGCTCAAATGTTTTTTTTTAACCCTAATAATCAGGTATAAGCAACAGGGAAACAATGTCTTTGCAGCAGTGGAATAGGGCATTGAGGATAGACACCAGGCATTAAAACATGACATCAAGATGGTTATGATTCAATACTGAAAGAAGGAAATGTTAAATCCAGTGTGCTTGCTGAGAAGATAAAACTCTTACATTCATCTTAGATTGATGTTAGTCTTCATATTTTTGTCATTGAGATAGTAGGGATAGAAGAGATTCAGAGATTGTTAGAATTGAGGAGGTGCTGGGCTACTAAAGGGAGGGGAGGATTTGCCAAGAGAATCTGCCACCAATAATTAGTTGTTGTATAATTCTGACAATTGGCTGCTCTAACTAGCACTCCTCTCCCTCATATTTCTTTTATTTTTCCATTCCTTACTTCACCCTCAAAAGCACATCTTCCTTCTGCAGCGTAACCCTTCTGATTGATAGGATTGTGCAGCAAAATACAGCAAATCTAGAGACATATGTCGGTCAGTTCATGCAGGTTCCAGACACCTATGATTTCTCAGTAGATGTTTGGCTTAAATGTGGTTCTCAGTATATTGGCACTATCCATTTGTGCTGGATTCCAGGCAGGACACCTGAACCAGATATAGAAGGGATACCTATGACCTCCCAAGTGCCACCCTCACATCTCTAGGCTAGATCAAAAACAGGTGGATTGTGAACCCTGGTGACACAAAGATAGGGGATATTGTAAGATGTATAGATGGTAACGTATTCTATTAATATCTTTGTGATAATGTTAAGTGAATGGGCAAACTGTGGCAAAGCAGATTTCAGAATGGTTAATTGTGAGATCCTCCACTTTGGATCTAAAATTAATAGGACAGGATACTTGCTAAATTGTGAGAAACAGTGAAGATACAGAGACTTGGTGAGTCCAAGCACACAGATCATTGAAATGTCTTTACCAGATTAGATTAGATTCCCTACAGTGGAAACAGGCCCTTCGGCCCAACCAATCCACACTGACCCTCCAAAGAGTAACCCACCCAGACCCATTTCCCTCTGAATGATGCACCCAACACTATGGGCAATTTAGCATGGCCAATTCACCTGATCTGCACATCTTCGTGACTGTGGGAGGAAACCGGAGCACCTGGAGGAAACGAGGAGAATGTGCAAACTCCACACAGTCACCCAAGGCTGGAATTGAACCTGGTACTCTGGTGCTGTGAGGCAGCAGTGCTAGCCACTGAGCCACCGTGCGCCCCTATATAGAAAAGAATGACAAAGTCAAATGGTACCTCAGCTTTACAAAGCTCTTGAGTTATATTGAGTGGTTCTGGACACCACAGTTTAGGATATAATGGATTTAATGGGAGAACAATGTGACAAAGTCTTGTCATGGATTGGGAGCATCCCTGCCTCTGAGCCAGAAGCTCATTGTTCCAGTCCCATTCCAGGACCAAGTAAGGCACATTCATTATGTGATCAAATGGGCTGAGTATCAGCCTGCAAATCCTTCTAACACCCAGGCAGGCAGTAGGAGTGGGAGAAAATCCTAGTCGGCTGTATGATGGAAAGAAACTTGCAGCCTTGAACATACTGCCCAAGCACCAGGCAAAAAATACTTGTGAGCAGGGAGAGGCAGTTGGCTAGTGTGTATCAGACTGATGACACTAACTGCCCAGGGTCTGATCCCTGTTCTGGCCAGGGTGTGTTCTTGCCCTACCAGTAGTGGAGGTTGTGGTGCTGCCTTTGCAGGGAGAGCTTAAGAAGAAGAAAGGTGGACAGTATAGATTTACCAGAATGACACTTCAGCTCCATTTGTTAAATTAGGAAACTTTATGAGGTGAACTTACACAAACTGGGGTTGTATTTTCTTAAATTTGGAACATTAAGAGATGATTTGATCAGGGTTTTCAAGCTATTAAGAAAACAGATTAGAGAGAAAGAAAGTAAGTGTAGGTTATGGCTAACCAAATTTAAAATGTAGGGTCAATCCTTTCAAGAAGAAAGTTGGTTTAGTACATTTGAAGGGATGATGGCAGAAGTTTAGAACTCATTTGAGCAGATGGTAATTACTCTAAATGCAGTGTTAACTTTAAAACTGAAATGGATACATGGGTGGGAGGTTAATGTTAGTGGTGGTAGTTGGGGGAGTGTTAGTGGTGGTGGATTGGGGGTGTTAGTGGGGTGGGCTGGGGGTATTAATGGGGTGGATTGGGGGTGTTAATGGATGTGGGTGGGGTGGTTAGTGGAGATGGGCTGGGTGGAGGGGAGAAACAGGGTCGCATGTGTGTGAAACCTTGCACTGAGAGAAATCCAGTGTTCTACACAAATCCAAGAGCTGATGAGTAACAAATGTAAAGGAAAATTTGTCATTTGACACATTTATAGACAGCAAACTGATGAATACTACTAATATTACCTCCTGCAGTCTGGCATGAGCCTGTGATGTATGAATTGAAAGTTACTTTTTCCTTCAAAAGCATGGTGATGCTGTGGGGGCCCTAGTGGGGTTTGGTTCCAGTTCTGTTGCATGATGTGACTGAGGTCAATCTCTGCCCATCTGCTGAGACACATCCTCTGGAAGCACACAGACAGTCCCAAGGCAAGGGCTTCAGTGGAACTGCATGGCTAGTAAGTTGGGTATTGATGGAAGGAGGGATTGGTCAGCTTGGATGGGGAGTAGTGGAGAAGAAATGGATGATGGGGGATAGGGTTTGGTGAGCAGGTGGTTAGGAAGAAAGTCCATTACCACCTTCAGGGGCCACTTAGTGGGCGGCACGGTGGCACAGTGGTTAGCACTGCTGCCTCACAGCGCCTGAGACCCGGGTTCACTTCCCGCCTCAGGCGACTGACTGCGTGGAGTTTGCACGTTCTCCCCGTGTCTGCGTGGGTTTCCTCCGGGTGCTCCGGTTTCCTCCCACAGTCCAAAGATGTGCAGGGTCAGGTGAATTGGCCATGCTAAATTGCCCGTAGTGTTAGGTAACGGGTAAATGTAGGGGTATGGGTGGGTTTCGCTTCGGCGGGTCGGTGTGGACTTGTTGGGCCGAAGGGCCTGTTTCCACACTGTAATGTAATCTAATCTAATCTAATCTGATGCAGGAGGGCACCCCCTGAATATTGTATCCCCTTCCTTGCCACCCTTTTAGAAACATGAAGAAAAGTAGGCCCTTTCCAGTTTCTGGTCAATAGTAATCCTCAGGATGTTGATAATGAAGGAATTCAGCAATCATCATGCCATTGACCATCAAAGGCAGATGGTTAGGTTCTCGTTTGAGCTGGTCATGACCAGTTACTTGTGTGCAATGGATATTATTTGCCATTTGGAAGCCAAGCTTAGACATTGCTCATGTCTTGCCGCACATTGCAACTGAGGAGTTGTAAATAATGTATGCAATCATCCGTGATAACAACTTCTAACCTCATTAATGAAGTACAGGAGATGGTTAACCCTTGGATATTCTTTTTTTGGGGCTCTTGTTCCACAATGGTAGAGTCCCTACTTCAGGATCAGGAGGGCTGGGTTCAAGACCCACTCACTCAAGAGATGTGTAATAGCAGCTCTGAACAGGTTAATTGGAAAATATATAACTTGAGGAACAGAGCCCTTGTGCAGCATTAAGTGTTCCTATCTCTGGGCTCAAAGGTTTGGGTTTTGGTCTCACATGCTCCAAAGATTTCCAGAAGACATTCGACAAGGTGCCACACAAAAGGCTGCTGCAGAAGATAAAGATGTGCAGCGTTATGATAATGTTTTAGCATGGATAGAGGATTGGTTAACTAACAGAAAGCAAAGATTGGTAGTACATGAATGTTTCTCTAGTTGACTATCAGTGGCTAGTGGTGTGCCTCAGGGATCAGTGTTGGGACCACAATTGTTTACAATTTACATAGATGATTTGGAGTTGGAGACCAAGTGTCAAAGTTCGCATATACCACTAAGATGAGTGGTAGAGCAAAGTGTGCAGAGGACACTGAAAGTTGGCTGCGGGATATAGATAGGTTAAGTAAGTGGGCAAGGATATGGCAGATGGAGTACAATGTTGGTAAAAGTGAGCTCATCCTTTTTGGAGGGAATAACAACAAAATGGACTATTTCTTAAATGGTGAAAAATTGCAGCATGCTACTGTGCGAAGGAACCTGGATGTCCTTGCGCTTGAAAGACAAAAAGTTGGTTTGCAGGTGCAGCAGGTAATTAAGAAGGCTAATGGAATATTGTCTTTCATTAGTGATTTTTGAGAGGATTTGTAGCTCAGGATGATGATGTCTCTAAGTTAGTTCGCTGAGCTTCAAGGTTTGTTATCAGATGTTTCATCACAATACTAGGTAACATCATCACTGAGAGTCTATGGTGAAGCGCTGGTGGTATGTCCCTCCTCTATTTATAGGTCTTGGTTTCCTAAAGTACGTGATGTCATTTCCAGTTTTTTTTTCGAGGGAAGGTAGATAGGATCTAAGTCGTTGTGTTTATTGATGGAGTTCTGGTTAGAATGCCATGCTTCTCAGAATTCTCATGCAAGTCTTTGTTTTGCCTGTCCTAGGACGTGTGTGTTGTCCCAGTCAAAGTGGTGTCCTTCTTTGTCTATATGTGTGGAAACTAGTAAGAGTGGGTCATGTCTTTTGGTGGCCAGTTGATTTTTATGCATCCTGGTGGCAAGTTTCCTGCTAGTTTGTCTGATGTAGTGTTTTTTGTTTACAGTTCTTGCATTGTATCTTGTAAATTAGTTTTTCTGGTGGTATCTAATGGATCCTTTAGTTTCATTAGTCGCTGTTTAAGAATGTTGGTAGGTTTGTGGATTACCATGATGCCAATGGGTCTAAGTAGTCTGGAAGTCATTTCTGATACATCTTTGATGTAAGGTAATGTGGCTATAGTTTTTGATTGCATTGTATCTGCTTGTTTGGTTTGGTTCTGAAGAATCGGCAGATTGTGTTTATCGGGTACTCGTTTTTCTTGAAAACGTATAGATATTTTCTTCTGCTTTTTGTCAACAGTGCTTAGGTGCAACAGTGTGATGCAGCTTGTTGAAATAATGTCTTAATGCAGCTCCTTTTGTGGGTATCGGGGTGATTGCTTCTGAAGTTAAGTAGTTGGTCCGTGTGTGTTGTTATTCTGTAGACGCTGGTTTGAAGCTCTCCATTAACTGTGTGTTCACCTGTCACGTCAAGGAATGGGAATCTGTTGTTTTTCTCTTTTGTGAATTTTATGCCTGTCAGGATAATGATGTATGTTTCCTCTAATTTGTTCTGTTTTGCAATGACAAAGTTTGGGTTGGATAGATGGGAGGGCAGCTTGTTCAAGTCTCTGCATTACTGCTTCCGCTATGAGACCTGATATTGGGTGATCCCATAGCTGTTCCATTGACTTGCTTGTCGGTTTTGTTATTGAATGTAAAGTTGGTGGTGAGGCACAGGTCCACGAGTTTGAGGATGTTGTCTTTGCTGATGCAGTTGGTGCTGTCTGGTGTTTGTAGTTCTGGTTTTCCTAGCTGTGATGCCAATATTTCTTTGGCCAGGTCGATGCTAATTGATGTGTAAAGGGCTGTAACATCAAAGGAGACCATTATTTTGTCCTCTTCTACCTTGGTGTCTTTGATGGTGTTCAGAAATTCTTGGGCGGAGTGAATGAAGTGGCGTGAATCTTCAGTTAGGTGTTTTAGTTTTTGGTGAAGTTCTTTGGCTCATCTGTATGTTGGTGTAGTACATAGGGAGACTACGGGTCTGAGGGGGGGCACCAGGTTTGTGTATTTTTGGTAAACCATTGAAGTGTTGGGTGTTGGATCCATCTGGTTTCATGTTTTTGAAACATGTTTAATTCTCCTGATTTTGAAAGTCCTGTTGGAAATGATGAGATTCTGTTTATTAGCTGTGGGTCGGGTCTATTGCCACCTGATGGTAAGTGTTCGTATCTGCAGGCAGTGCATTCGTCCTTTCAAAATAGTCAATTTAAATCACTCCCAGTCAGACGATTAAGCTACAATTACAAATATGCGAGTAAATAGGACTTTCTTTCAGAAGAAACACAGCATACCATAACTCAAGCTATTGCACCTACATTAGGTCGAAAAAGGAAGGAAACACGCTTAATGGTCAAGAAATTAAAGCCTTAAAAAGACTTTAAAAAGATAAAAACATTGTTATCCTAACTGCAGACAAGGGACACATGACTGTTATTTTTTAAAACTCTGACTATCTTGAAAAGGCAAATGCACTGCCTGCAGATACTGACATTTACCATCAGGTGGCAATAGACCCGACGCACAGCTATTAAACAGTATTGCATCCTTTCCAACAGGACTTTAAAAATTAGGAGAATTAAGTAGGACAGGTTTCCAAAACATGAAACCAGATGGATCCAACACCCAACGCTTCTATGGTTTACCAAAAATACACAAACCTGGTGCACCCCTCAGACCCGTAGTCTCCCTCCGTGCTACACCAACATACAGATGGGCCAAAGAACTCCACCAAAAACTGAAACACCTAATTGAAGATTCACGCCACTCCATTCACTCTGCCCAAAAATTCCTGAACACCATTAAAGACACCAAGATAGAAGAGGACAAAATAATGGTCTCCTTTGATGTTACAGCCCTTTTCACATCAATTAGCATCGACCTGGCCAATAAAATACTGGCATCACAGCTAGGAAAACTAGAACTACATATACCAGACAACACCAACTGCATCAGCAAAGACAACATCCTCAAACTGGTGGACCTGTGCCTCACCACCCACTTTACATTCAATAACAAAACCGACAAGCAAGTCAATGGAACAGCTATGGGATCACCCAATATCAGGTCTCATAGCGGAAGCAGTAATGCAGAGACTTGAACAAGCTGCCCTCCCATCTATCCAACCCAAACCTTGGGTCCGCTACATAGACGACACCTTTGTCATCACAAAACGTAACAAATTAGAGGAAACGCCCATTATCCTGACAGACATATAAAATTCACAAAAGAGAAAAACAACAGACTCCCATTCCTAGACGTGACAGTTGAGCACACAGTTAATGGAGAGCTTCAAATCAGCGTCTACAGGATAACAACACACATGGACCAACTACTTAACTTCAGAAGCAATCACCCCAACACCCACAAAAGGAGCTGCATTAAGACATTATTTCAACAAGCTACATCACACTGCAGCACCCAAGAACTACAAAAAGCAGAAGAAAAATATTTATACTACGTTTTCAAGAAAAACGAGTACCCAATAAACACAATCTGCCGATTCCTCAGAAACAAACCCAAACAAGCAGGTACAACGCAATCAAAATCTATAGCCACATTACCTTACATCAAAGACATATCAGAAATGACTTTCAGACTACTTAGACACTTGGCATCATGGTAACCCCCAAACCTACCAACACTCTTAAACAGCGACTAATGAACCTAAAGGATCCATTAGATACCACCAGCAAAACTAATGTCGTTTACAAGGTACCATGCAAGAACTGTAAAAAAAACACTGTATCAGACAAACTAGCAGGAAACTTGCCACCAGGATGCATAAAAATCAACTGGCCACCATAAGACATGATTCACTCTCACTAGTTTCCACACATATAGACAAAGAAGGACACCACTTTGACCGGGACAACACATACATTCTAGAACAGGCAAAACAAAGACACGCATGAGAATTCTTAGACACATGGCATTCTAACCAAAACTCCATCAATAAACACATCTATTTAGATCCTAACTACCTTCCCTTGAAAAAAAAACTGGAAATGACATCACGCACTTTAAGAAACCAAGCGCTATAAACAGAGGTGGGACATACCATCAGTGCTTCACCAGAGACTCTGGCTGATGATGTTACCTAGTATGGTGACAAAATGTCTGAAAACAAACCTTCAAGCTCAGCGAACTAACTTTTTGTCCTTCATTGCTAGAGGGATGGAGTTTAAACACAGGGAGATTATACTGCAGCTTTATAGGGTGCTGGTGAGACCACACCTGGTGTACTGTGTATAGTTCTGATCTCCTTACTTGAGAAAGGATGTACTGGCACTGGATTGGTGCAGAGGAAATGTACTGGGTTGATTCCAGAGCTGAGAAGGTTGGCTTATAAGGAGAAGTTGAGACTGGGGCTATACTCATTGGAATTTAGAAGAATGGGGGTGGCGGGGGTGTGTGATCTTATAGAAACATACAAAATTATGAAGGATACAGATAAAATGGAAGCAGGGAGGTTATTTCCACTGGAGGGTGAAACTAGAACTAGGGGGCATAGTCTCAACATAAGGGGTAGCAGATTTAGGATTGCGTGGAGGAGAAACTTCTTCACCCAAAGAATTGTGAAACTGTAGTATTCCCTACCGACTCAAGCAGTTGAGGCTACCTCATTGAATGTTTTAAGGCAAAGATAGATTTTTGAACAGTAAAGCAATTAAGGGTTATGGTGAGCAGGCAGGTAAGTGGAGGTGAGTGCACAAATGGATCAGTCATGATCTTACTGAATGGTGGAGCAGGCTCGAGAGGCCAGATGGCCTACTCCTAGTTCTTACATTCTTATAAACCGGTTGATTAAGAAAAGCCTACTGCAAACAATTCCTCTGATGTTATTGGGGATCTCGTGGAATAGTAGTGGTGCCCCTTCCTGTGATCCAGGAGGCCCAGGTTCTGTTTCACTGCTCTAGAGGTATGTAACAACATGTCTGAACAGGTTGATTAGAAACTTGCTACCCTGAGGAGCATGTGCAGTGATGTCTGGGACTGACGTGATTGACCTCCAACAACCATAAACAGCATTCCTTGTGCTAGGTAGAAAGAGACACAATTTAAAAGTAACTCTACCTACTACCATTAAATTGCAAAATAACTGTTTGTAAGCCAATGTCCCTGGAACCTCAAGTTGTTATCTTGTTCTATCTCTGCTGACTATTGGTTAAAGGAATAGATCTTTAATCTTGCTGAATAGGACCCCTCTTTTCAATGGAGTACTGTCAAATTGGATTTAACAACTTAGGTTTAGGTAAGATATTTCATTTTGGTTAAAACACTAGGGAAATTGTTTTTGCACAGTGGATTAGATGGTGTAATCCATTTATGAGAAAAAGGTTTAAATTACCTAGTGTGGTATTAGTAATAAATGCCTTTGTATCAAATTTCCTTATTTGCTGCTTTAATATTGGAATTAATCTATATATATTAAGTGGTTTAACAGTTCCATTAAAATTGTGATTAAAGAAATTTCCTCTGATCATATCCATTGTTAAATTTGCAATCTATAATTTTCATCATTGGCTATTGTAGTTCACCATTCTGAATCTTAACAATAAGGTGAACAGCTTTATTGTTGAATGTTGCTTATATATCCAAGAGAATATCTGTTTGTGTAACTTTCTTCTCATGTAAACCTACCTCAGTACCATTGCTAGGGCATAATTGAGAACAATTAAGAAAATTAAAAACAATTTGAGTGAAGAGCAGTGGTTTTAAAAAAGGTTACTTTTGAAGATTGTTATTTTGTTCATTATTTAGTTGGTAATTGAAACAAATACAAAATAGAAATGTAGCCTTACACTGGTTGTTTATGTGCAGGGAATCTAATCAGTTTCAGTGCTAAGTTCAATCCTGCAGAGACTCTTTAATGATAGAAAGCTGATTTGTCTGAAGCTTGAGCAGTATAACTTTTGCATTGCATGAACTGGATCAGTACAATGCAAATCACCTTGCTCTGGTGTCTGTCTTTTAACTGTCTTGACTGTCCTATCAGTCCATGTGCCTGTTTATTAGCAAATGTCTCTCTGCCAGAGTCTTTTGAATGTGAAAATTATTTTAAAAGAACTCAAGTTTTGTTTGCAAACTTGGCAGACATTGTCTACATTGGCACTCTTCTACCTTTGACTCCACACTTCAAAGCTCAAGATTAGAAAATACTAAATAAATGTCTTTATTTTGATTGAAACAATATTTCAAATAGTAAAGGATCCAAGTGAATGAAGAGTCCAGCTACAAACAGGAAATAGTGACTGCTGACACCACAGTCTAAATACATGAAGTGAAGCCCTACAACTGGCTCTTTCAGTTACGATTCTCAAATGCATTCCTCTGCATTCTTTGAAAAGGACGGCAATTCTTCAAGACACTAGTGGAGGAATCAATTTGGAATGACAGTTACGCATTGGAAGGACCTGGTTGTTTTGCCTCAAAGTAATTTACCTCTCACTGCTGTTCCCAACACAAAGACATGGATTTTTAAAAATGAACACAATTATAAAATATTAAATTACACAATATTAAATGCAATTTAATGATAATGGTGCTTTTTAGTGTTTTAAATAGTATTTATTTTGTTTCGAATTCATTTTGGTTCTAATAATTTTGTTAGATTTTATTTTATTTTTAAAATTGCTTTAGAAATCACAAAGAACACAAGTGTATTAGTGACAAGTGCACTACATACACAAAGGTTCATGCATTCTCATTTTCAAGATCTGAGCTACATTCATTAGATTCACTGCTCTTTCACAAATCTCGCTTGTGGTGAACTTTTTTGCTTTGATTCTACCATTAATGTTGCTTGACAGACCCTCCTTTGCCAGATGACAATATGAACCCTCTCAGTGATTAATCACTTCCTTTCCTAGTTCATTGGAACTGCCATTATTGGGCCAAGTTACCACATATATTTGCCAAGCCAAATATCTATAGTGTACATCTATTGATTTCTGCTTGCCAGAAAAGTTGTTAGCTAGATTATAAATAGCTACTACCAACAGAAAAAAGTCAATAACATCAAATATATCTGTTCTAGGATAGAAAAAGTGGTAGCGCAGAGCCTGACCCTAAAAAGAAAGCACCTTTTAGATCGCTCACTTCAACACTGACCTCCAGCTTCAAGAGACGTAGGTCTTCCAAAGACACGGTAAGAGGAATTGGGACTCCTTTCACCATGCCATGAGTCCATTAGCCCAAAGTTCATTCAGTACTATTACATATCCACCTCACCACATGCCCATGTGAAACAGCTGCATTACATCTTTAACACTGGGCAAAGGAAGGAGGCGAACTTGGGAGAACTCCAGAAGTGTTGATAACATCCTTGAATGTTTATGTCTGACACTTGTTCTTGCTCTCATTGCCATTGTTAGTTGCCCTGTTGTTTTGAAGGAAATTCCCCACGCTGATTGCTGATCCATTCATGATGAGAATAACTTTCAGTTAAATCTGACAACCACCACAAGACTCTAGGTTCATTCCCAAGATTCATATATTTCATCCTCCCTAAGCATCATGTCTTCTGCCATGTACAAGTATCATGTTTTACCCAGTTCCAACAAACCATGTTCTTTATCATTCACAAGAGTCATTTACAAAAATCATGTTCTTTCAAATGCTTTTTGATGATGGTGATGATGAGGATGAAATTTCTAAATTAAATTACTGACATTACCTTTTTTGATACATTTGTTAATTGTGATGATGTAATGATGTTTTTTTTTCTCTCTGCAGACACTTTTTCTTCCTTTTAGATTTTTTTCTTGGCCAATTTTATCAAGTTCTTACTGAAATTCATCTTTATCTTGGCTTCTTGCTGTAAGGTCATCACAATCACACAGTAATCACACATTGTCAACTGCAAACTTTCTTTACTTTCATTTTGACATTTTTCATCTCCTACTTTGGATTTATTTTCCATATATGTATTGTGATGATTTGGAGGATGGATTTATGTTTTTGGCTGCAGTTAAACTCAGAAATATTGCCTTTCCAAAGTGATCTTGCAGGAGATTGGGGAGGAGACACAAGATGAAGATGCTAACCATTGCTTCTTTCAGTGCTCAAATTGAGCTTGCTAAACAGGATTCTCACTAAAGTGAGCCAGACCATTATTGAGACAGAGCACAAATAGGTGTTGGACCTGTAGTACACCCAAACTGATTTGCTCACATCACCACAAAATAAACTGAGCTGTAAATGAATAGGTCTGGTCTGTTCAATCTAGACTTCATCCAAAGTAATTAAGATGGACTAAGAAGTAATTTGAGAATGAAATTTCTGCAATGAAAAACAGCATGATGAGTGTTTTTTTTCTATAATTAATAAAAACCAACAAAATTGCAAGAATGCACAGCTTTGAACTGCACAGTAACTGAAAATGTATACTTTGGTAATCTACATTGTTATCAAGGAAAATAGGCATTCTCCTGTTTTTCATTAAAAGATAAATTTGACTTCCAAATATCACAGCATTGATGTCCATGCACATGAAAACATCACAAAATCATTATGGCAGTTTCAACATTTTTCTGGTTCTATTGTAATTCAGTAGTGTTCTTTTTCACAATGTTTATGTTACTGAGTTTTTGGTTAAAGCTTTGTTTCCCTTTTAATAAAATAGATTTTGGGGAAAAAAAATTAAAACGCCTTAAACTCTGGATCAATGACGATATTTGGAAAAACTGAAAATTTATGACATTTCGATTGAATGCATGAATGTTATTGTGCAAACTGCGTAACAGTGTGAAAAGTACAGCCAAACAATCTTATGTAAAATAAATTAAAGAACTCCTAGCAGAACAGATTAGCAAAATGGGGCTTGTTTACAGGGCCTGGAAGGCAGGGAGCATTGAATCAGGCTGCCTGGTTCATAGTGTACCTGAATTATAATCACAAATAAAAACTCAAACTCTAATGCCAAAATTCATCATTAGAATCCCACCAGTGCACTACATTATCAGAGCTGTTGAGCCCCTTTTCTGGGCAGATTTCAAGGTTGGACGTTGCTTTGTTTATTTGCCATCTTGAATAGAGTCAAAGTTAAAAATTACACAATATCAGGTTATAGTCCAACAGGTTTATTTGGAAGCACTAGCTTTCGGAGCGCTGCTCCTTCATCAAGTGGTTGTGGAGAATAAGATTGTAAGACACAGAATTTATAGCAAAAGTTTATAGTGTGATGTAACTGAAATTATATATTGAAAAAGACCTGGATTGTTGTTAAGTCTCTCATCTTTTAGAATGACCATGTTGGTTTCAGTTCTTTCATATGTAAATCACAAAACTTCTTTTAAAAGTAAATTTAAAAAAAAAATTTTTAGCATTAAATATTTTAAAACTTTTTTTTAAAGCTAGTGCTTCCAAATACATCTGTTGGACTATAACCTGGTATTGTGTGATTTTTAACTTTGTACACCCTAGTTCAACACCAGCATCTCCAAATCTTGAATAAGAGTCAGTTATTACCAAACACAATATAAAAGACAGTTCTCATGTACTGCTCTGTGAACAATGCATATGAATCTATGCTCTCTCCTTCTAGCAACTATGCAACAGTGTCAATGATTCTAAATAGGGTTGCCAACTCTGATTGGTCATATTCCTGGAGGCTTCATCAGATCCTACTGCAAGGGGTGGCACGGTGGCTCAGTGGTTAGCACTAATGCCTCACTGCACCAGGGACCCAGGTTCGATTCCAGCCTTAGGTGACTGTCTGTGTGGAGTTTGCACATTCTCCCTGTGTCTGTGTGGGTTTCCTCCCACAATCCAAAGATGTGCAGGTCAGGTGAATTGGCCATGCTAAATTGCTCATCATTCAGAGGGAAATGGGTCTGGGTGAGTTAACTCTTCGGAGCGTCGATGTGGACTTGTGGGACTGAAGGGCCTGTTTCCACACTGTAGGGAATCTAATCTAATCAAAACCAAAACCCTTGCAATTAGTCACCTAGCAAGTCCATCTTTGTGATGCACAACACTATGCCAATCGAAAGATGGATAGCCTGTTCATTATTCAAATGAGTTTTGACCATCAGTCAAATAACATTTTGTCCCCATGTCCTTTTTTTTATATAACTTATGAAAGCATTTTTAAACCTCAGGTTTTATTTCACTGTTTTTGTACTGTGTTCCTTTTAGCCATTTCCTGAAGATGAAAGTTTAATTGATGGAGACACCAGGGAAATCTTGGAGGGTTGGCAATCCTAGTCCTGAATGATTAAGCTGTTGTACTTCTTCAATTGTACTCATTCTTAAAGGTTTGCCATTGCTTAACATGCACTTTTAATTCCAAACACAGGGATCTAAGTTGTGTTCTTTCATTTTCCTCTGGCTGCCTTCTTACTGAGGGACCTTTGTTTTATTTGACGTTTTCATCATTTCATCAATATAGTTTAAAATCATTTTGTTTCCAAAGTGTTTTAAACTTCATTTGTATTTTTTAATTCAGAAAATGTGACATCAGAAAAACTGCATCAGAAACTTTCCGTTCCCATTCCCCTTAATTGTACACTGTGCCATTATCCTTTCAGATATTGTTTGGAGAAATTCAATGTACTTTTTTTAAAACTGAAGAAGCATTTTACTTTCTGAATAAAATAAAATGCAAAAATACCTGTCTTGTCTGTCAGCCTGATTTATGTGCCTTCCTAGTCTTTGATATAAATTGAGCAATCTCATCTCCAACAAACTTCAGCATTGCTAACCTCATGTGTCCCTCATGTCTTCTGCTCCATTGTGCAAACTCTGCCTGCCAGCTGTCATTTCTCAAACCCAACCACCTTGGCAGTCCTCAAGAAGGCAGAATCTTTGAATGCTGTAGATTTATTTTGTTGTTCTGACAAGAAACCATTTCTCTTTCTCCATGCTTTCAGACTGAACAATGATGCTTCTTTCTTCTTCTCCTTCTTTAGATTAGAAGGTAGACTGCCCAAGCAATGAGAGTGAATGCATACCTTTTGTGAACTACTACTTCATCTCAGTATGTCTCTCTAGAACTATTGCAAGGACCAACAGGCTAGGCATTATAAAATCCATATTAGTAAAATGTATCTTGGTTACTCTGTTTTCTCTTTGAATGTGAAATGGGATATAATACAGTTGCTTGGAAAATGGCAGCTTCACATGGCCATTTGTACACAGGTGATATTGTAAACGTTAGAAATCCTTGTTTGAATTGATGAAAAGATATTGACAAAACAGATCCTTGTTCCCATTTTCACCCACATCATGAAAAACCTTGGGTGTTTACTTCTGCAAAACTACAACTAATCCTTACATTAGCTCAGGTTGTCTAGTGATATGAATGAAATGAATCATAAAACACATTTTGATGTAATAGATACTGTATTGTAATTTGTGTTTTAGATTAATATACTTCAGTTTAATTCCAGATCTCTCAATTATTTACCTACTATGAATATGATAATAAAATGAAACTATTGTTAAAACACTAGGAATAATAAAAATTCAAAAAACCTTAGTTCTAACAGCAAGTATGAAGTTGATACTAGCTGGACCACTATGAAGGCAGTGAACAATATGGATGAGGTGATCCAAAGTTGTTCACCTTATTGAGGGGATGAGCCTAATATAAGGATTCATTACCTCATTCATGCCATTTAAAAATATTTATGGAGTTTTTAAAATGGAAACAAACATTGCCATCATCACCTGACAGTAAGTACAGCTGGCCTTATTGGAATAAAGATAGCAATCATTTCTGTTTGCACAAGCTACCCCTCCGTGTTTAAAAAGCAGTGCATATATAAACATTTGGGTCTGAGAAGGAAACATTTCATTTGGAAAATTCCACTGATTAACAAATTAATTTTGAAAGTTCTTTCTGTATTACTTTCTAATATATTTACTTGACTGACCCTACAACCATTAACTGAATTAAATGTCACTGGCTATAACTTTGAGGCTTTGACGGGCCTTGATGAGTCCCATTCTTTAGTTTTGTTTCCAATGATTTTGAGGTTTCAGGACTATCGTCATGGTTCTATCTTCATGCTCTCCAGTATGGTGGCAACAACTGCTGACTATGTGAAGTCCAGAAATCAAAAATATCTGACAGTTCAGCTGATTAACTTTGTGAAGTAGTGAAAATAATAATGGCCTTATCTGGTTTCTGTTACAGTGAGTTTTGGCAAAATGTAGGTTGATCAGAGGTTCAACTCATACTATTAAAATGTAGGTGCTAAAATGCAATTTAAGATAACTTTAAAGCCATTATTTCTTTGTGAGTGTAACACTGTGATCTTGCACAGTATTTCTGATAGAATACCATTGTATTGTTCTTTCTTAGTTCTTATTTCAAAACCACAAAAACATTAAACAATATGTTCGGCAATAACATTGGCAATGCTGTGATTGTAAACTGCATCGATAGAATCCTTCAATTTGAGTGTAAAATTTGGGACTTTTAAACAAGATTGTCAGCAATTCTATCAGAAGTTGGAATTTTCTACCAGTCATTTGTTTCCTACATGCATTGATATGCTGCATCTGTTTCTATCACCAGCAATGACACAAACTGCCATGGACCTTACTTCATTCCCAATCATGAATCAATGTTGACAACCCAAAAGTTTTGGAAGAGTTTTGAATGTACTATTATTTCATAACAGCATTCATAATTTGCAAACTATCAGAGCATATTTAGATAAATTAGGATTACTTTTGATCCTTAGGTAGTTTGAAATAATTTCCATCCCTGACAGATCAAATGCCCTGTTAAGATCAACATTTTATTGCTCAATCCAATGAATTTTGTTGGAACTCTACTGTCTCTCTTTCCTTATTCTTTTCCCTGTATGTTACTGTTTGTACATGATACAGATTCCACACTGTGAACACTCCCTCCCTCATATCAAACATCAACCCAAAAATAGGCTAAACAGAATAAACATAGAGCACAAACACAAAGTGGTAACATATAAAGAATAGAAAGAGATTAAAGGAGAAAAAGGACAAGAAATAGACTTGCTTGAAACTGGACTTGAAAGATCAAATGTCAAAAAGGGTAATGCTTTTACGTTTCCCCTTGAATTTTTTTGTTGTTGTGGAGAATCAAAAAATAGTGAATATAGGATGGAGTCTTCTAGGCATTGAGGCAGGAAGACAAAACAAAAATTGGCAGGTTGATAGTATATCCAGAACCCCATCTTGCGTTCCTGCCTCCACCCAAATCAAGTTCTCAGCATGACGTTCTCTGTTTGACCTTCCGCCTTTGCTGTAAATTAAGACTCTTAGGTAGTCAAATAGTGACCACTTAAGGACAATTTAAGTGTTAACCTCTCTCTTATTTTACAGCAATATCGCCCTACTGACATAACTGGACAACTGAATCTCTTAGACTCGTCTGTCAGCACGGTAGTGTAATTCAGTCTGGACACTGATGTGTAAAATTTCTGCCTGGGCTGCAGTTATCTAAGCTCCATGCAATTGAGTGGCCTACCCGACTGATAAACCAGCACGAGTTGCCTGTTGGTCAGGCAGTAAGAGTCTCTTATGTACTAATTTCTTCACAATGCAGGGACTGGACAAAGGGTATAGAAGTAACCAGTGACCGCAAGCCTCCTGCCTTTACTTCTGATCCCCCGTCCCCTCTGCATATACCATCAAACTCCAGAATCCAACCTTCATCTGATCTCTTGATTCTCATTTGGGTTGTTCTTCGTAGCAGCCATGATTTTCGCAGTGGCACTCCCAGGTGCAAGAGCTGCCACCCTCTGACTGGCAGGCAATTCTTGTTGGAAAGGTCTTCTTGCCCTACTGGGAACTTGATTTCAGAGGAAGGTTTGTCGCTGACCTCTAAATTGTCTGACTAGAAGAAGATAAGACAGGCCTTGCTCTGAAGAGTCCACCTTTTGAGCAAGCAAGCAAGACACCTGACAGAAATGGAAGATTCCTCTTTCTAATGTCAGAATAAAGGGTTTCCTATTTAAGATAGCCATGAGGAGGAATTTCTTTGAGGCAGCTACATATTAGATCCAAACATTTTCCGATTGTAATATTTCACTTGACTTCCAATAATAAATCCATGTATAATATTTCTTGGCAAACGCTACATATATTTGTCAAAATTGAATAATAATTGTGCAGTTAACACCTTGAGTGAGGGCATGCTTATTCAAGCAGATGTTTGGGATGGAGAATGTACTGATTCTTCAATGTAAATGTAGAATAATGGCAGTAACTTTTCTCTCTCTCTTATTTTACAGCAATACCATCCTGATATAAGTGGGCAACTGAACCTCTCAGACCCTTCTGTCAGCACAGTGGTGTGATTCTGTCCAGAACATTGAAGTTTAAAATGAGAAAGAAATATGAGAATCAAGAATTATTGGCCAAAGCAGCAAGAGTTTAGATCACCAGCAATGACCACAGCGAAAGGGAAGGAAAGTAAAAAAACTTCAGTGGAATCACAAAATCATCAGTGTTAGTGTCTTCTGAAAACCTGCAGTGTTAAAGTTACTGACCCCCGTCTCTGCTACTCAGCAAAGCATTACTATACGAACATACAAACCAGAAGTAGGCCATTTGGTCCTTCAAATCTGTTCCACCATTCAATAAGGTCATGGTTGATCAGGTTTTTGTCCCGAATTCTACATTTCCATCTATTCCAATGACCTTTGATTCCCTTGCCTATCAAGAATCTATCTACCTCCGCCTTCTCAGTACTTTTGTTTGCATATAAAGTCTTTACTATGAGTTATTCAACAAAATTATTCATTAAAAACTTTATTCTTCACTGAACCATTTATATTAAAGTTAGTCATAAAATTATTAACACAGAGGAAAATGGGTGGCATAGTGAATTAGCACAGTGCGCCTCTGGGACCTAACAGGAACCAATCCAAAACAAAAGTGGGACAATTTAAATTCAGTATGAGGCATGAGGCACAGAATGACCCACGTGTTCAGCACAAATTGGCAAACCCAATCACAGGCACCAAAGGAGGGCTACTATGAGAAAAAAATAATCAAAATGGGAAGCATTCTGAAGGGATTTTGGGGGATTGTAGAACATAGTGAGCTTGTAAAGAGTACAAACAACTTGTTGTATTAGTGAAGATTACTATTCAAGATCTACAAATAGTGTTAATTTTTTTTGTCACCACATTTATTTAACCATGTTCTAATACAATGGAAGCATGGTTTGTTCTACTTGTATTGTTATTCGAAAGAGTAAAATTGGCAATCTTCAGGACATTCACAGACAAATACTTATTACTTGTAAGCAAATCCATTGTTTAGTGCTGGGCATGAGAAATTACTGTTAGTTCTAGTATCACAATGGCACCTCCAAACACTGATATATTGTTCTGCATTCTACTCAGCAGCACATAACATTCACCGTAGGTTTGCTAGCCACCCTTCACGTTGGGAGCTGTGGTTGCAGTGAATGTCTTCTATCATCTTTAATTGTGTGCACACCTGGAAGAACTTCACAACTGGCTTCCTCTAGGAAGATTGCTGTGGATGTTCTATTTTGTCCAAATCTAGGTTCACAAACTGGAAATCAGCCCGATGTCAGATTCACACTGAAACAGAAAAACTCTCCCCAAATCTTTCTAACACTAATAATTAATCAATTTCAAGGCATATCCCAGGATCATTTTCCAAAGAATGAAGGGGAGATGAGAATAAATGTTTCACTGGGTCATGCAGACAAGGAACATTTTACCAGAAATGGTAACTGCAGCCAGGCCATAATTTTATTTATAGTGAAATTGTATATGTATTTGAAAAAGAATATAAATGCTTATGAGAAAGATGAGAAAAAAGAATTAGAGTAGATATTTTCAGCTATCACCTATCAGAAAACAGGAGTGATGGGGCAAAAGTTCTTTCTATATTGTGATTTGTACAAAAGTGGAAAAGCCTATTTTATAGTCACGCTTTACCAACATCAGTGAATGGAAGTGCTAATTTAATGGGATATCATTAGCTATCATGTCCCAGTGCACTGGGCCAATATCATTAGTGCACTGGCAACTATTCATATCTTGTTGGTTTAGTCTTTGGACAAATTATAACCAATAGGATTCTACAATATAGCAGAATGAGGAAGTTACCCCAGCCTCTACAGCATGCCCTTCGCCTGGTACAGATGAAGAAATTCCCAGAGATTATGACAGTCCAAACAAGGCCCAGTCTATGGGAATCATTCCAGATATCTTTAGGGCTTTGAAACCATTAGGTTATGACAGTTCTATATGTAAATAAGGCAGAAATAAATAAATGGATCAATTGGGGGTTCAGATGGGATGGGGGAACATAGAACATTTAATATCTTTCAGGTAAACTACCAATTTTGTGGCATCCTGTCTCATGCAGGACACTATGAATTAAACATTTTACATCTCACCTCAACCAAATGACCATCTTCTAATTTATTGACAGCTCTGCATTTATAAACAGAAAATGCTGCAAACACCTTTCTCATTATGACCGCATCAATACAGAAACAGTGTGGATGTTTCAAATAACTGTCACTTCATCAGAATTTCCTCAAATTGTATGTAAGGTCGTTGATCTGAAACACGAACTCTTTCTTCACTGATGCAACCAGGCTAACAGATTATTTCCAGTATTTTCATTTTTCCTTTCAAATTTACCGTACCCAAACAACTTTTCCTAAAAAATAATTTTATTTGTTTGGAATATTGTCCTTATCAGATCTTATATAAAACATCTAATATTTCCAAATATGTTTAGAACTGAGATTGAAGTCCATGAATGAAGCAGCAACACTGTTACTGATCCACCTTACCTAAGAATCCCTGTAAAATTAATTTATAATTTAGATTTAAAAATGCTGGTGTTTGCATTCCTTCCACAAAGATAACAATTGCACTCTTTCTTTAAATGTGCATTTGGTATCTCTCATAGACAATAATATTTTTCTCCAATTTGTTCCTGGTTATATACTATAGAGCAACATTGAACAACATTTTATTTTATTGAACTAAATTGCTTTGAAAATTCTTACATAATTCTTCCAAGCCGTTGTGAACAAGATAGAAATTATGATTCCATTTTTATAATGACAAGAACTAGAGATCTGTTAAATCATTTTATATAGTTGAATTGTAAAGTAGAATTTGTGATTGTAATTTAATGCTAGGGAGCTATTGCCATATCTGCTTTCTTATGGGAAGTCCTGTAATGTACTTAACTTGTCTCATTCACTGCTATAGGATGCTGATACAAATACAGGGGATTTGCTGTATTGCTCCTTGTGCCAGTGAGTCATACACAGTGCCTGAGAATATTTGTTTTAGTTCATAGTCAATCTGTATTGGGTCTGGTGATAAGTAATGCACGGTACTGAAATAAACACATTTTTCAACAATTCTGGAACAATTAAAATGAATCATTCTAAAAGGTGTATGGCATTTATATGGTATTCTTCAGCTATAAACATTCCAAAACTCTAGATTTTGATTCAAATTAAATATAGAACATAGAATAATACAGCACAGAACAAGCCCTTCGGGCCACGATGTTGTGCCAAACATTTGTCCTAGCTTTAGCACCTATCCATGTACCTATCCAATTGCCGCTTAAAGATCACCAAAGATTCTGACTCTACCACTCCCACAGGCAGCGCATTCCATGCCCCCACCACTCTCTGGGTAAAGAACCTACCCCTGACATCCCTCCTATACCTTCCACCCTTCACCTTAAATTTATGTCCCCTTGTAACAGTCTGAAATATGTACTTCTATATAGTGATATCTAATCTTAAAAATCTTATAACATTAATTAACATTGAGTATTTTACAAATTACACCAAACTTTGATTTTATCAAATGATGCAAGCTTAATATGCAGGTAACAAAGTGAACATGAAGCTATTCAATTATTCACTTAGGTGATGTGGTACATTTCTGACAAGTCCAAGATTTGTGGCACATCCATAATTGCCCTTAAGAAGGCATCTACTTGAATTACTGCAGCCAATGTAATGAAGGTTGCATTTTTTTTATTGACTTATGGGATGTAGGTAAGCAACATTGGCTTTATTCATTGCCCATCCTTAATCATCCTTGGGAAGGTGGTGATGAGCCATTTTTCAAATTTCTGTAATCCATATGATTACAGGCAAATTTTTCTGTAGCAGTTTAATAGAACTATATGGTTTGCAACACCATTTCAAGGGATAATAAAGAATCAACCACTTTGGGTCTGGAGTTAAATATCAATTGAAACAGGGAGATGTGGTAAATTTTTCTTCCCTAAAGGGTCTAGGGGGATGAGATGGGTATTCAAACGATCTAGTAATTTCATGCTCATCATTACTGAGATTAACTTCTTAAATGTAGATTTAGTTAACCAACTAAATAGTGTTACAGGAAATAATGTTTCTGGAGCATTAGTTGGGCCCATGAATTACTATTGTCAGTATGCTACTATTGCTAATTATTTTAGATTAGATTCCCTACAGTGTGGAAACAGGCCCTTCAGCCCAACCAGTCCACACCGACCCTCTGAAGAGTAACCCACCCAGACCCATTTCCCTCAGACTAAAGCACCTAACACTATGGGCAATTTAGCATGGCCAATTCACCTGACCTGCACATCTTTGGATTGAGGGAGGAAACTGGAGCACCGGGAGGAAACCCACGCAGACACGGAGAATGTGCAAACTCCACACAGTCGCCCAAGACTGGAATCAAACCTGAGACCCTGGTGCGGTGAGGCAGCAGTGCGAACCACAGAGCCACCATGCCACCCACAGTGACAAGGAATTTGGAGTTGGTGGCATGGTGGCCCATGCACCTGCTGGTTTCAGCTAAGTTGGGAATGAAGGTGGGACAGCCAAGAAAAAATGGCAGCCAAGAAGCGCAGCCAGAATTCCAGCTTCTGTTTCCATAGAACATTGAACATTACAGCACAGGACAGGCCCTTCGGCCCTCGATGTTGCACCAACCAGTCATACCAATCTGAAGCCCATCTAACCTACACTATTCCATGTACGTCCATATGCTTGTCCAATGACGACTTAAATGCACTTAAAGTTGGCAAATCTACTACCGTTGCAGGCAAGGCATTCCATACCCTTACTACTCTCTGAGTAAAGAAACTATCTCTGACATCCGTCCTATATCTATCACCCCTCAATTTAAAGCTATGCCCCCTCATGCTCACCGTCACCATACTTGGAAAAAGGCTCTCCCTGTCCACCCTATCTAACCCTCTGATTATCTTATATGTCTCTACTAAGTCACCTTTCAACCTTCTTCTCCAACGAAAACAGCCTTAAGTCCCTCAGCCTTTCCTCATAAGACCTTCCCTCCATACCAGGCAACATCCTAGTAAATCTCCTCTGCACCCTTTCCAAAGCTTCCACATTGGGTGGCACAGTGGTTAGCACTGCTGTCTCACAGCACCAGAGACCCGGGTTCAATTCCCGCCTCAGGCGACTGTGTGGAGTTTGCACGTTCTCCCCGTGTCTGGGTGGGTTTGCTCCGGTTTCCTCCCATAGTCCAAAGATGTGCAGATTAGGTGAATTGGCCAAGCTAAATTGCCCGTAGTGTTAGGTAAGGGGTAAATGTATGGGTGGGGTGCGGGTCGGTGTAGACTTGTTGGGCTGAAGGGCCTGTTTCCACACTGTAATGTAATCTAATCCTTCTTATAGTATGGTGACCAGAACTGTACACAATACTCCAAGTGCCACCGCACCAGAGTTTTGTACAGCTGTAGCATAACCTCATGTTTCCGGAACTCGATCCCTCTATTAATAAAAGTTAAAACACTGTATGCTTTCTTAACAACCCTGTCAACCTGGGTGGCAACTTTCAAGGATCTGTGTACCTGGACACTGAGATCTCTCTGCTCATCTACACTATCAAAAATCTTACCATTAATCCAGTACTTTGCATTCCGGTTACTCCGACCAAAGTGAATCACCTCACACTTGTCCGCATTAAACTCTATTTGCCACCTCTCAGCCCAGCTCTCCAGCTTATCTATGTCTCTCTGTAACCTACAACATCCTTCGTCACTATCCACAACTCCACTGACCTTAGTGTCGTCTGCAAATTTACTAACCCTCCCTTCTACACCCTTATCCAGGTCGTTTATAAAAATGACGAATAGTAGTGAACCCAACACCGACCCTTGCGGTACACCGCTAGTAACTGGACTCCAGGATGAACATTTCCCATCAACCACCACCCTCTGTCTTCTTTCAGCAAGTCAATTACTGATCCAAACTGCTATATCTCCCAGAATCCCATTCCTCCGCATTTTGTACAATAGCCTACTGTGGGGAACCTTATTGAACGCCTTGCTGAAATCCATATACACCACATCAACCGGTTTACTCTCATCTACCTGTTTGGTCACCTTCTCAAAGAACTCAATAAGGTTTGTGAGGCACGACCTACCCTTCACAAAACCGTGCTGACTATCCATAATCAAATTATTCTTTTCTAGATGATTATAAATCCTATCTCTTATAGCCTTTTCCAACACTTTACCAACAACTGAAGTAAGGTTCACTGGTCTATAATTACCAGGGTCGTCTCTACTCCCCTTCTTGAACAGGGGAATCACATTTGCTATCCTCCAGTCTTCTGGCACTATTCCTATAGACAATAACGATTTCAAGATCAATGTCAAAGGCTCGGCAATCTCCTCCCTGGCTTCCCAGAGGATCCTAGGATAAATCCCATCCGGCCCATGGGACTTATCTATTTTCACACTCTGCAGGATTTCTAACACCTCTTCCTTGTAAACCTCAATCCCACTTATCCTAGTAGCCTGTATCTCAGTATTCTCCTCAACAACATTGTCGTTTTCTAGAGTGAATACTGTCGAAAAATATTCATTTAGTGCTTCCCCTATCTCCTCTCACTCCACACACAACTTCCCACTACTATCCTTGATTGGCCCTAATATTACTCTCGTCATTCTTTTATTCCTTAAATACCTATAGAAAGCCTTAGGGTTTACCTTGATCCTATCTGCCAACAACTTCTCATGTCTCCTCCTGGCTCTTCTGAGCTCTCTCTTTAGGTCTTTCCTGGCTACCTTGTAACCGTCAAGCGTCCTAACTGAGCCTTCACATCTCACCCTAACATAAGCTTTCTTCTTCCTCTTGACCAGAGATTCCAATTCCTTCGTAAACCATGGCTCCCACATTCTACAGCTTCCTCCCAGCCTGACAGGTACATACTTATCAAGGATACTCAGGAGCTTTTCCTTGAATAAGCTCCACATTTCTAATGTGCCCATCCCCTGCAGTTTCCTTCCCCATCCTATGCTTCCTAAATCTTGCCTAATCGCATCGTAATTGCCTTTCCCCCAGCTGTAACTCTTGCCCAGTGGTATACACCTATCCCTTTCTATCACTAAAGTAAACATAACAGAATTATGATCGCTATCACCAAAGTGCTCACCTACTTCCAAGTCTAACACCTGGCCGGGCTCATTACCCAGTACCAAATCTAATGTGGCTTCGCCCCTTGTTGGCCTGTCTACATACTGTTTCAGGAAGCCTTCCTGCACACACTGGACAAAAACTGACCCATCTATAGTACTCGTACAATAGTGTTCCCAGTCAATATTTGGAAAGTTGAAGTCCCCATGACAACTACCCTGTCTCTCTCACTCCTATCGAAAATCATCTTTGCCATCCTTTCCTCTACATCTATGGAACTATTCAGAAGCCTATAGAAAACTCCCAACAGGGTGACCTCTCCTTTCCTGTTCCTAACCTCAGCCCATACTACCTCAGTTGACGAGTCCCTAAACATCCTTTCTGCAACTGCAATACTGTCCTTGACAAACAATGCCACACCTCCCCCTCTTTTACCATCTTCTCTGTTCTTACTGAAACATCTAAATCCTGGAACCTGCAACAACCCATTCCTGTCCCTGCTCTAGCTATGTCTCCGAAATGGCCACGACGTCGAAGTCCCAGGTACCAACCTGGGGGATGCTGCAAGTTCATCCACCTTATTCCGGATGCTCCTGGCATTGAAGTAGACACACTTCAAACCAACTTCTTGCTTGACGGTGCCATCTTGCGTCCCTGAAACTTGATTTTGGACCTCCCTACTCTCAACCTTTTCTATACTCGAACTACAATTTTGGTTCCCATCCCCCTGCTGGATTAGTTTAAACCCACCCCATTCTCAACCATTTTCCCAAGAATGATAAAAGGAGCAAATTTCAGAACAGACCCATTTCTATTATTGAGGTACTTAGCATCATTGTAGGCTCATTAAAGGCCTGAGCTACTAAGTTTCCAATTTATAATAAGATAGTCAGATTTCAGCAGGGAATTAGACCAATTGAATAAAGTCAAGCACATGGTTGGCTATAAGCTTACATGAAGTGATAAAGTTTGAAATTAGAATTTTTTTTAGAATCCATACAGTGTGGAAACAGGCCCTTTGGCTCAACAAGTCCACAGTGACCCTCTGAAGAATAACCAACCTAGATTCATTCCCCTACCCTATTACTCTACATTTACCCCCTGACTAATGTACCTAGCCTACACATCCCTGAACACTACGAGCAATTTAGCACGGTCAATTCACCTAATCTGCACATTTTGGATTGTGGGAGGAAACCAGAGCACCTGGAGAAAATCCACACAGACACGGGGAGAATGTGTAAATTCCACACAGACAGTTGCCCGAGGCTGGAATCGAACTCGGGTCCCTGGTGCTGTGAGGCAGCAGTGCAAACCACTTGAACAAGTATACTGTTTTGGAAACTGTAGGGGGCGATGCACTCTCAGAGGAATGTAGCACTGACAGAAAGTTTGTGGTACCGAGACTGGCTTTAATATAATGAAGGGTCTGTCAGGCTCCAAGCGAGTGATAGGGGACTCTCTAGTCAGAGGGAGGCATAGACAGAGGTTTCTGTGGCCAACAACGAATCATCAAAATGATATTTTGCCCCCCTGGTGCCAGGATCAAGGATATCTCGGAGAGGGTGCAGAATATTCCCAAAGGGGAGAGGGACCAGGAGGAAGTTGTTGTACACATTGGAACTAGTGACACAGGAAGAGAAAAGGATGAGGAGAGAATATAGGAAGTCAGGCAGGAATTTAAAAAGTAGGTCCTCAAGAGTAGAATTACCTGGATTACTCCTGGTGCCAAAAACTAGTGAGGATAAGAATGGGAAGATAAAGCAGATGAATGGATGGCTTAGGATCTGATGCAGGGGAGAAAGATTCACATGTTTGGATCATTGGAATGTCTTCTGCAGTAAAAGTGACCTATATAAGGAGGACAGATTGCACCTGAATTGGAAGGAGGTTAATATACTGGCAGGGAGGTTTGCTAGAGCTGCTCAGGAAGACTCATACTAATAAGGAGGTGGAGCAGGAACATTGACGTTTCGGGCAAAAGCCCTTCAGTGGGGAGCGGGGCGGGGGTGAGCTGGTGGTGGTGTACCCAGAGAGACAGTAAGGAAAGAGATCAGTCTGAGACTGATACAGTTGGGGAAAACAGCAACTTTCAAACAGTCAGGGCAGGCAGGAACAAAGCAGAGAACGAGGTATGACTGATAAATTAAACTGTATTTATTTGCATATATGAACTCAGAGCATAGTTGGAAACATGAGACTGGGATATCAGAGTGATTACGGAGACGTGGCTCAGGGATGGCCAGGGCTGGCAGTAAACTGTTCCAGGGTATAGATGCTAGAACAAAGAACAATACAGTGCAGGAACAGGGCCTTTGCCCTTCCATACTAAAACTATCTTCACTTATAGGATCCGTATCCCTCTACTTTCTTCTTATTCATGAAAATGTCCAAGTGTTTCTTAAATGCTGCTATTGTGACTGCTTCCACCATCTCCTCTGATAGCGCATTCCAGGCACTTACCACCCTTTGTGTGAAAAATGTACTTCGCAGATATCTTTTATCTCCCCTGCACCTCAAACTTTGTCCCCTAGTAATTGACCCCTCCAACCAAGGAAAAAGCCTCATACTTTCCACTCTATCTATACTATTTACAATCTTATAAACTTCTATCAGGTCACCCCTCAACCTTCTGTAATCCAGTGTAAACAAACCCAGTCTCTCCAACCTTTCTTTCTAGCTAAAACCCCCATATCAGGCAACATCCTGGTAAACCTTTTCTGTACCCTCTCCAAAGCATCCACGTCCTTCTGGTAATGTGGTGACCAGAACAGTATGCAACATTCCAAGTGCGCTCTAACTAAGAAAGCACAGCATAACTTGTCTATCCTTTTACTCAATGCCCCTTCTAATGAAGGCAAGCATGCCATAGGCCTTTTTTACTACCTTATATATCTGCGCTGTCACTTCCAGTGATCTGCTGACCTGCACCAGGTCTCCCTGCATATCAATACTCATAAGGGTTCTGGCATTCACTGTATAATTTCCACCTGTACTTGACCTTCCAAAATGCATCATCTCACATTTGAATTAAACTCCATCTGCCATTTTTCTGCCCATTACGCCAACTGACTTATATCATGCTGTATCCTCTGACAATCCTCCTCACTATCAGCAACTCCACCAATCTTTGTATCACCTACAAACTGACAAATGAGACTAGCTATGTTTTCCTTCAAATCATTTATGTAGACCACGAACAGCAGAGGTCCCAGCACTGATCCCTGTGAAATACCACTCATCACAGTCCTCCATTCCGAAAAGCATTCTTCCAGTGCTACCCTCTGTCTCCCAGGATTAAACCAGTTCTGTATCCATCTTGTCAGCTCACCGCTGATACCATGTGATTTGTGCTATAGGAAGGATAGAAAGAGGGGGCAAGAGATTAGGGATAGCACTACGGCTGTACTTAGACAGGATATTCCTCGGAGTACATCCAGGGAAATTATGTGGGCGGAACTGAGAAATAAGAAAAGGATGATCACCTTATTGAGATTGTACAATAGACCCCCCAATTGTCAGTGAGAAATTGAGAAAAAAATTTGTAAGGATATCTCAATTATCTGGAAGAATAATAGGGTGGTTATGGTAGGGGATTTTAACTTTCCAAACAAAGACGGGGGAGTGGGTGGGTGGGTGGAACTGCCACAGCATTAAGGGCTTGGATGGGGAGGAATTTGTTAAGTGTGTATAAGGTCAATTTTGACGGTATTGGGCAGATGTTTACAGGTAAAGGGATGGCTGAAAAATGGTAAGCCTTCAAAATGATATAATGAGAGTCCAGAGACAGTATTCATGATTTGGAGATGCCGGTGTTGGACTGGGGTGTATAAAGTTAAAAATCACACAACACCAGGTAATAGTCCAATTAAACCTGTTGGACTATAACCTGGTGTTGTGCGATTTTTAACAGAGACAGTATGTTCCTGTTAGAGTGAAGGGCAAAGCTGGTAGGTGTACAGAATGATGGATGACTATAGAAGTTGAGGTTTTGGTCAAAAATAAGAAGGAAGTATACGTCAGGTATAGACAGCAGGGATTCAGTGAATCCCTAGAAGATTATAAAGCAATAGGAGCATGCTTAAGAAAGAAATCAGGAGGGCAAAAAGAGGACATGAGATAGCTTTGACAAATAGAGTTAAGGAAAATTCAAATACATTAAGGACAAAAGGGTAACTAGGGAGAGAATAAGGCGCCTTAAAGATCAGCAAGGTTTCCTATGTGTGGAACCACAGGAGATGGGGAGATACTAAATGAGTACTTTGCATCAGTGTTTACTGTGGAGAAGGATATGGAAGATAGAGAATACGGGGAAATAAATAGTCGCATCTTGAAAAATGTCCATTTTACAGAGAAGGAGGTGTTGGAGGAGGTTGATAAATCCCTCGGACCTGATCAGGTGTACTCTAGAACTCTGAAAAGCTAGGGAAGTGATTGCCTGGCCTCTTGCTGGGATATTTGTATCATCGACAGCCACAGGTGAGGTGCCAGAAGATTGGAGGTTGGCTAACATGTTGCCACTATTGAAGAACGATGGTTAGGGAAAGCAGGGAACTATAGATCGGTGAGCCTGACATCAGTGGTGAGCAAGTTATTAGAGGGAATCCTGAGGGATAGAATTTACATGTATTTGGAAAGACAAGGACTGATTAGGGATAGTCAACATGACTTTGTGCATGGGAAATCGAGTCTCACGAACTTGATTGAGTTTTTTGAAGAAGTAACAAAGATGAGTGATGAGAGCAGAATGCTGGATGTGATCTATATGGACTTCAGTAAGGCATTCGACAAGGTTCCTCATGGTAGTCTGGTTAGCAAGGTCAGATTACATGTGCTACAAGGAGAACTATCCATTTGAATTCAGAACTGGCTTGAAAAAAGGTAGAAGGCAGAGGGTGGTGGAGGTGTGTTTTTCAGACTGGAGGCCAGTGGTGGTCCATGGGCATAAGTGCTGGGTCCACTGCTTTTCATCATTCATATCAATGACTTGGATGTGAATATAGGAGATGTGGTTGGTAAGTCTGTAGATAACACCAAAATTGGAGGTGTAGTGGACAGTAAAAGTTACCTCAGATACAACAAGACCTTGATTGATGGGCCAATGAGGCAAGGAGTGGCAGATGGAGTTTAATTTAGATAAGTGTGAGATGCTGCATTTTAGAAAGACTTATACACTTAATGGTGAGGTCCTGAGGGAATGTTGCTGAACAAAGAGACCTTGGAGTGCAGGTTCATAGTTCCTTGAAAGTGGATTTCCAGGTAGAGAGGATAGTGAAGAAGGTGTTTAGTATGCTTGGTGCTATTGGTCAGTGCATTGAGTATAAGAGTTGGGAGGTCATGTTGCAACTGTAGAAACATTGATTAGGCCACTTTTGGAATACTGCGTTCAATTCTGGTCTCCCTGCTTTATAAAGGATGTTGTGAAACTTGAAAGCATTCAGAAAAAAATTTACAATGACGTTGGCAGGGTTGGAGGTTTTGAGCTATAGGGAGAGGCTGAATATGCTGGGACTATTTTCTCTAGAGCCTCTGAGGCTAAGGGGTGACCTTATAGAGGTCCATCAAATCATGAGGGGCGTGGATAGGATGAATAGCCAAGGTCCTTTCCTCAGGGAGTGGGCAAGTCCAAATCTACAGGTTTAAGGAGAGAGGAAAGATTTAAAAGGGACCCAAGGAACAACTTTTTCACGTAGCGGGTGGTGCCTGTATGGAATAAGCTGCCAGAGGAAATGGGAGAGGCTGGTCCAATTACGACATTTAAAAGGCATCTGGATGGGAATATGAACACGAAGGGTTAAAAGGGATATGGGCCAAATGCTAGCAGATGGGACTAGGTTAATTTAGGATATATGGTCGATATGGACGGATTTGACTTAAGGGTCTGTTTCCATACTGTACAGTTCTATGACTCTATGAATGAAGGCTGTATCTTTGACTTGACTGAAGCTTGCTGATAACCATGGTAAGCTTCTTGGCTTTATATGTGGGCTAAGTAGCATGACAAGAGTGTAGTAATATAAACCTGGTATCTCTGTCTGAGGGGGCAATGTGCAAAAAAGGCAAGGCAAGTCAATGCAAGGCAGGGATCTGCAGGCAGCATGGCAGACTCAGAGAGTGAGCACTATGACAATAAGTAAAAATGCAGGAAAAGCCCTAAATTCAAAGCCACAGACCCAGACAAACCTCATTTTAACATTTGACAAAAATGCATTGAAGGTTCCTGAACTATTAAAGTCATGACTTTATTTTATTTTTCATGAAAGGTAAGAAAAACCATTTCTGTTACTATGTTTCCAACATGAAAATAGATTTCATATCAAGGTGTCAGCAGCAATTCTGTTAGTTGCTCTCAAATCCCTGCATCAGATTCTGAGTTTAAATTCACTTCAGGATTTGAGTGTAAAAATCCAGGCTAACACTATTGCACGTTATCAAAGGAACGCCATAAAGTTAGACATCCTTTCTTATTAAAGCGATGCCTCATCTACCTTTAGGATGGATATAAAAGATTTTATGCCACTATTTACAGCTTGTCCCTACTGACCCAGTCAATACTTAACCCTCACTGAGCATTTTGAGAGCAGATGATGTGGTCATAAAGGGATCACATTACTATTTTTGGGGTCTTGCTTGTGTAACTTGGCTATTGTGTTCCAACAATAGTGATTACATTTCAAAAGTATTTAATTGGCTGTAATGTGCGTTAGGGCATTCCAAGGTTGTGGAAGACACTATGCCGTTGTAACTTTTTCTCAACAATTTCTAGCCCATAATTTTCGACCTTTAATTTTAATTTACTACAACTCCAAAGCAGAAAATAGTCCCTTAAATAGATCAACAAAGAGGTGATGTTGAGCAAATGGGAAGCACACATTTATGACAAAATAAGTTTGAAAGTTTTGCCCTTGTTCCAGATTTTGACCGTTCCCTGTCCATCCAAGGTTTTGTATGGTTTTTCAATGCTCAGAAGGGTTAACTGCTATTCTTTATTGTCAAAATCAACTTTTCTAGGTTGTAATTGTTATTCTCTGCCACAATTTTAAATTCTGTAGTTGTGCCATGGTCATTCTAGAGGAGTGTGCCAGGTATGAAGGTAGATATGTTCAGATCATTATGATTACTTCACTTTTGTTGACCAATCGTTCCTAGTACTGCTAATGAAATTGCTTCCTCTAGACTTTTTGGGTTCAAAAACATGCATTCCAGTATTGTTATTAACCATTCATGGCTTGAAAATAAAAGTAACACCTAGACCTTTGCTCAAAGGTAGACCTTACCATTACTGCTGCTTAGCTGCAAGCATAATCAAACGGTGTAACTCCTAAAAGCTTCAATATGTGTACACCAAACAATATTGTCCCACAAAGTATTACCTGCTGGGTCTTTTGTCTGCTTTTGTTTGCTTTTAACAAGTGTGACTTCAGGCAAATTTGCTTCAGTCAAACAAGTTCTTTAATTAATGCAGAACAAAAAAAGGTAAAATTGGCTCTTAGTTTTGAATGGCCATGCAGAAACATTTAATGAATAATTGACATTAAGATTAATGTAGAACAAGAAAAATAAAATCAGCTGCAAGTTTTGAACAGGCCTGTGGTAAAATTTAACAAATAGTTGACATTACAGGTAGAATTTGTTATACACGAAACAGTACAAAATTGACCTAATTTAAAATGATTTCAGAATCAAAACAATTTTCTAAAAAGAATGGTACACTTTCTCTGGTAGCTTTTGGCATCACTGTTTGAGCACTGTTAGAATTACTATATTAATATTTTGTCCATCTTGATATCCAAAACTCCACATTTACAAAATTATTGCATGTACAGAAATAAATGCCGTCAGGGTTGATTAGATTAGATTAGATTACTTACAGTGTGGAAACAGGCCCTTCAGCCCAACAAGTCCACAGTGGCCCTCCGAAGAGCAATCCACCCAGACCCATTCCCTTACAGTTACCCCTTCACCTAACACTATGGACAATCTGGCATAGCCAATTCACCTAACCTGCACATCTTTGGACTGCTTACTAATGTTTATCTTCTTCAATATTGGTAATGAAGTGCATACAGCAGATATAATTGAAAAGACAAGTTGCAAGAGCACAATTGAGGTTTACTGTTTGCAATGTTCTTGGATCATAATGGTTCAGAATAAAAAATAAATAAACATGACCTGTTGCTGACATGGGTTTGAAAAAAAACTATTCGCAATTTATGAAACTCTTTTACATGTAAAGTTCTTAAGAAAAGCCAGCACTTAAGCAATCCAATCTCAATAAAAGTGGTGCTTGCTAGTCAATGATGGATTTAATTAGGAGGATCAATACTAATTAGCCGACTGATACTAACTGCTTAATTTTATTCACCTCGCCAGTTGATTCAACAGGAGCAAGTCCCTAGTGGAAGGCTCTCTACGCGGGAGTTCTCACCCTTTCCCTGGGGATCTGGGATGGAGGGTGCTGCATGCAGCAGAACCGCAGATTGTGCTGGTTCACAGACTTACAGCCCAACTGCTTGTTCTGTGGTGTTGTGGAGTCTGTGAACCATGTATATATGGATGTGGGCGTTTGCACTCCCATTTTGGTTTTCTTAAGGATCTCCTTTGATGTTTTTGGTTACACTTCAGCCCCATGTTTCTGATCTTTGGGCAACTGGTGAGGAGCGGGGAGGGCAGGTCAGAGGACCTCCTCGTGGATCTGCTCCTGGGCTTGGCCAGGCTGGCCATAAACAGATCCAAACAGCGGCCTGTGGAGGGGGTCGTTATGGCCGATTGCCTGCCCCTTTTCCACAATTACATTCCGGCCCGAGTGTTTCTAGAGTAGGAGCACGCAGTGTCTACCAACACCCTCGAGGCTTTCAGGAAGAAGTGGATACTGTGGGGTTTGAAATGTTTTATTTCCCCTTCCGACACTGTTTTGGTTTATTCCCTGCCTTCCCTTTCACTTCTTTTTTTACCCGTCAGCATTGCCCTTTGTGGAGAAGGGCACTGGTTGTCCATGGCCACTTGGGTATTTCCTTTCTTCTTGGTGGTGAAATATAAATAAAGATTTATGTACTCGTTGCTCTTCACTGTGTCCTACACCCGCACACACATGACTGGGGTGCTGGGGAATGAATAAACATACTGCTGTTGAGATTTATTAAGAAAAAAATATAACCAGCAGATTGGAAAAAAAAAAGAAATATATATACCAGGAGATTACAAAAAAAAAGAAAATATATAAAAACCAGGAGATTAGAATGTCCTCCACTGAGGACTGACTCCAAGCTGGCTGGTCACAGACAGTGTTACTGTGGGGAAAAGTCCTTTCAACTAAAGAAGAGAAAAAAAAAACCAACAGGAGCAAATTATTCATAAGCGATCCTAATATTGGGCAACCAAGTTTTGTACTTGTTACAAATTTTGGGTCACCTAAACTTTTTTCACATTTGACAACAATTTTCTGCCCTATATATAGCTCCAACATTTTATAACAAACACTATTTTAATACTGCCTAATACTTAATCACATGCTAGTCTAAGATGGAATATAACAATTCTTGCTGTCTTTAAGGCACAATAAGAAAATCAGGCACACACTTCTGGAAAGACAGTGGTATTTAGTAATGTTGACATTTAAGTACCTTAGTTGAAATTGAGTTATTCTTTGTCGCAATTGTATACATCACAATGTATATTAATGATGTTAAGACATGTATAACTTTTGTGCTGGAAGTGACTTAGGCCAAAATGTTTGGCTGCATTAGCCATGCCTGAAACAATTGCTAGTCCTTTTACAAATCAGCTTATTGGTCCAACAGCAGTTTGAAGCTCCATTGGAAAAATTAGAACATTACATTAAAGCCCCGAGTGTGGAAAAAAGCCATTCAGCCCAAAATGTCAGCAATGACCCTCTGAAGAGCATCCCACCCAGAGCCATCCCATCCCTGCATTACCCATGGCTAACACATGTAACCTACACATCCCTGAACACTACAGGTAATTTAGCATAGCCAGTCCACTGAACCTGCACAACTTTGGACTGTGGTGGGAAATCAGAGCACCCGGCAGAAACCCACACTAACACAGGGAGCACCTGCAAACCTCACACAGACAGTGACCTGAGAGTGGAATTGAACCCAGGTCCCAAGTGAGGCAGTGAGGCAGCAGTGCTAACCACTGAGCCACTCGTGCGGCTAGTACCTCAAACCTCACCAGTCAATATTTTGGGATTGTTCAAATTTCTTGGACCATGGGCTGGATTTTTGCTACCGAGACTAATAGCTGATGTCAGGATATTTCCCAACTTGGTACACCTGTTTTTGTTTAATGGACTTGATTACTCAGTGGTAGCAGGATAGAACCAGGCTGCTGGACAGTGCAAGTAGATCCTAGGTAGTTATGAGGCAGAGCCAATATAAAGCAGGCTGTTTAGGAGGCCTGCCTTAATTCTCTGGGATAACAACGGCAATTGTGGAACTGCTGAAGAAAAAGACATGCTTTGGTGGATAGATACTGGTTGTATCTGAACTGAAGCAGCATGGCGTCAAAACATTGCACCTCAATGCAAGCTGGACGAACAGCACCTCAACTTCTGCTTTGGTACTTTCTAGCCTTCAGGACTCAACACCAAATTTAACAATTTTAAAACATGATCACCTCTTTTTATGCCTATTACTTGTCCCCATAATCCCAGGTCCTTACACGTAATAGGTTGCTTTCAGCACATGCAACCTATTGTCAACTACCCATGGTCCTCATTATCAACCATCCAGTTTCTCTTCTTCCCTGGCTTGCTTGTCTGCCTCTTTTTTCTCTCTCTTTCGCTCTTCTCTGTGGTTTCCTATCAGCTCACTCCTTTTAACTCCATCCCCACCCCAATCAGTATAAATACCACATTTTCCTACCTGCTACTAGTTCTAAACAAGGGTCACTGAACTCAAAACATTAGTTCTGTTTTCCTTCCATAGACCTTGCCAGGCTGTTAAATTTCTCTCGCAATTTCTGTTTCTGTTTGTTTCTGTATTCTCATTTTGGTAAAAATGACTGTGACATTGTGAAGGCACGGTGACTGCTTTTTGCAATCACAGGTAACAAAAAATAGCCGACTTCTCTACTATAGGGGGTGAAGAATTGAAAGGTGTTTTTGAAAAGTTAGCAAAATAACTACACTACAGCAAAGAATGCACTAACAATCTATTTAATATACAAGAAAAATACAATTATTTAAATAATTATCTTCTGATGTACTAAGAAAGAAGCAAATAAAACAATTGACTAATATTACAGATGACTGAGGCAGCTAGCAACGAAATGTGACTTCAGTGATGTTGAACCTGTCAAATGAGAAATCAAAGCATTTATAAACAAAAGTTTTTTCTCTAGGCAATTACATCAAAAAGCACTTAAGGAAGTTAGAGCACCGTCAGAGCTGTTAGCTGACAAGTTGGCTGCTCTGAGAAACAAAACAGCAGCAATGTGGTTGACTCTCAACCATGCTCTGAAGTGACCTAGACAGCCACTCAAAAGAAATGAAACCTGACTACTTGGCATTGATCTAGGCAACAGAAATGACAATGACAGAAACAGCTCTGTATATCCTGAAAATTCCACTTTATTAACATCTGCGAGCCAGTGCCAAAATTGGGAGAACTGTTTCACTACCAGTCAAGCAACAACCTGACACAGTCATAGTCAAAGAATCATATGTTGCAGATAATATCCCAGACACCATCATAACCATCCCTGGATCTATTCTGTCCCATTGGAAGGACAGAGCCAGTAGAGGTGACAATACAGTGGTGTAGTCCCAGGGTGTTGCCCTGGGAGTCCTCAATATTGCCTACCGAACACATGAAGTCTCATGGCATTAGAAGTCTCATGGCAAGGAAACCTGCCGCTGCTTACCACTTGCATCGTCCCTCAGCTGATGAATCAGTACTCCTCCATGTTGAACAACATTTGTAGGAAGCTCTGAGAGTAGCAAGGACACACAATGAATTCTGGGTAGGGGATTTCAATGTCCACCACCAAGAATGGCTGAGTAGCAGAACTACTGATCGAGCTAGTTGGATCCTAAAAGGTATAATGTTCAAACACAGAGGCAGGCAGTGGAACGAGATCAGCCTCTGTATTCACAACATTGTAAAATTAAAACCTTCAAGAATCCTCAATGGTTCCTAGCCAGACTTCTGAATAACTAAATCCAGATTCTGTGAATAATCTATTCTAGACACTAGTTTGTATTTTAAATGAAAGACTTAGCAATTTATTAACAACAAATTAACTTTAGCAGAACAAAAATTAAACCAGAAATCAATCTAATTGGTCTATGCTATAAACCCAAGAACCTTTGTTTTCACTAAATAAAAATCGAACGAACTGCGGATGCTGAAAATCATAAACAAAAAGAGAAGTTGCTGGGAAAGCTCAGTAGGTCTGGCAGCATCTGTGAAGAGAAATCCGAGTTAACGTTTTGGATCCGGTGACCCAGTTCTGAGGACCTTTTCCAGCGACTTCTATTTTTGTTTCAATCTTTGTTTTTCTGTCCTAGTGACACAAAAGACGTATAGACAAACAAACATAGTTAAAGGATAAATAAAATAACTGAATTGGCCAGATTACTTAAGTGGTTTTCATGATGTATTGATCCACAGGAATAGATAATGGTTTCTTGGTTGATTTTCTGACCATGCCAAATCAGTGTCACCTTTACTGTTAACTCAGATAAACGCAGTATTACTTGTAACTTTCTATTTTCTGAACTTGCAAAAACTGATAAGAGAGGTTGGCAGGGAGCTTTCAAATCTTCATGCTGTGGCATCTACAGCCAAATGTTTCTCAGAGAAAACACAATCCAAAACCCAATTCAAACTCTGACTATACTGACAGGCGTACTATCCTGTCCACAAGGTTCCGGTTACCATTAAGATCTGTCATCTGCTGAAACATTGTCTTTCCAGATTGGCTGGAACCAAATCCCAGGTACTGACCTCATTACCAGCTAACTTCTGCTTTCTGTTTAAACATATTGCTCTTCCACTGTAACAAAGTGTTTGCAGACCTTTTGATCAGGAACCAATCTGCAAATAACTTCAGGTCTGGCCACATGAATAAATAAAAGCATGGTTGGTCTATATTCCTTTTAACTCAAGCTGTTCTCCATAGCCCAAAAGAATTCTTTAGCTCACAGCTACCAGTTCACAACTCCAACCCCAAATTGCTAAAAGAATGAAAAATCAGAAAGACTTCCAAAATTAGCTACTAGCTGGATCTATTGCAGGTGTGAGGGAAACAAGCAGGAAAAACATGCTTGATCTCATCCTCAATAAAATGCTACAGAGGCATCTGTCCATGACAGTATAAAAGTGACCACCATACAGTCCTTTTTGAGATGACGTCCCACCTTCACATTGAGAACACCGCATGGTGTATCACATTACTAAGTGGAACAGACTTCAAACGGATCTATCAGTTCAAGACTGGGCATCCATGAAGCGCTGTGGGCCAAAAGCAGCAGAATCATACTGCAATACAATCTGAAACCTCGTGGCCCAGCATATTCCCCAATCAACCAGGCAATATCAGGCATACCTAAAAATGTGGTGTCAACATGGTCAAGCTATCAAATAGGACCACTTCCATGCCAAACAGCATAAGTGATAGATAAGCTCAGTGATCCCACAATCAACAGATCAGGTCTAAGCTCTGCAGCCCACTGGAAGAGGAGGGTACACAAATACTTCCATTGTTTAGGATGAAAGAGTCCAGCACATCAATGCAAAAGATAAGGCTGAAGCATTTGCAACAATCTTCAGCCAGAACTGCCAAGTGAATAATCCATCTCAGCCTCCTCCAGGGGTCCCCAGCATCACAAATACCAGTCTTCAGCCAATATGATTCACTCCTCACGGTATCAAGAAATGTGTGGAGGCACTTGATACTGCAAAGGCTATCGGCTCGGACAACATTTCAGAACTTGCTACATCCATTCCAAGCTATTCCAGTACAGCTACAACACTGGCATCTATCTGGCAATGTGGAAAATTTCTCAGGTATGTCTGCTTCCAAAAAGCAGGACAAATTCAACTTAGTTAAATATTACCCCAACATTCTACCCTTGATAATTTGTAAAGTGTCACCAACAGTGCTATCTAGCAGCACCTGCTCAGCAATAACCTGCTTACTAATGTCCAGTTTGTGTTCCGCCAGGGCCACCCAGCTCCTGACGTCATTATAGCCTTGATTCAAATGTGGATGGAAGTGGTGAATTTCAGAGGTTAGCTGAAAGTGGCAGCCTTTGATATCAAGGTCACATTTGATCTAATATGGCATCAAAGAGCCTTAGCAAAACTGGAATCAATGGGAAATGGGGGAAACTATGTTGTTTAGAGTCTAACTGGCACATAGGAAAATGGTTGGGGATATTGGAGTCAGTCATCTCAGCTCCAGGCCATCTCCACAGGAATTCTTCAAAGATAGTGTCCTAGGCCCAACCATCTTCAGAAGCTTCATCAATGACCTTCCCTTCATCATAAGGTCAGAAATGGGAATGTTCACTAACGATTGCACAATGTTCAGCATCATTTGTGAATCCCTCAAATACTGAATCAGTCCATATTCAAATGTAGCAAGTTGAGGACAATATCCAGGCTTGGGCTGAAAAGTGGTAAGTAACACGTGCACCACACAAACGCCAGGCAATGACCATCTCCAATAACAGACCATTTAACTACTGGCCCTTGACATACAATTATGTTGCCATCACTATTAACATCACAATTATTAATATCACAACACCCTTGTGATTACTATTCACCAGAAACTCAACCGAACCTTGTTATTACCACTGTGCATTGCAAACCAGCCATTCAATCAACTGAGCTAAATCTACCCATGTAAATACAATGGCTGCAAGAGCAGGTATGCTGCAGTGAGTAACTTACCTCCTTGCTCTTCAAAGCCTTTCCATCATCTATAAGGCACGAGTCAGGAGTGTGGTGGAATACTTCCTACTTGCCTGGATGTGTGCAATTTCAATAACATGTAAGAAGCTTGAGACCATCCAAGACAAAGCAGCCCATTTGATTGACACCATATTCACAAGTATCCACTCCCTCCTCCACTGATGCTCAGTAGCAACAGTGAGTACTGTCTACAAGATGCACTGCAGAAATTCATCAAAGATCCTTAGACAGAACAAACCCATGACCACTTCCATCTAGAAGGACAAGAGCAACAGATACATAGGAACACAACCACCTGCAAATTCCCTCTAAGCCACTCACCATCCTGACTTGGAAATATATTTCTGCTCCTTCATCGTTGCTGGGTCAAAGTCCTGGAATTTCCTCCCTATGGACATTCAGGTAAACCTACAGCATTTGTATTGCAGCAGTTCAAGACAGCAGCTCACCACCGCCTTCTCAAGGTCTAGTAGAGATGGGCAATAAATGCTGGCCAGCCAGCAATGCCCACATCCCATTAGTGAATAAGAAACAACATAGAAATTAGGCACAGATCCTTCAAGCTTGCTCCACAATTCAACATTGTCATAGCTGATCCTCTACTTTGATGCCATATTCCCACTTTCTCCCAGGTCCTTGACACCTTTAATATCTAAAACTTTATTTATCACTTCCTTGATTATATTCAGTGACCTACTTCCATAACCATCTGTGGTAGGAAATTCCACAAGTTTATTTCCCTTCCAATGAAGAAATGTTTCCTCATGTCAATTCCAAATGGCCCACCCCATATTCAGACACATTGGCTCCTGGTTCTAGGCTCTCACCCAGAGAAAACATCCTCCCTGCATGTAGTCTATCTAGCACTGTTAGAATTTTGTACATTTCAATCAGATCCTGTCTCATCCTTCTAAACATTAGTGAATACAGCCTACTATTCCAGGTACCATCTCTGGTATCAGCTTCATGAATCTCCAGTGCACACCCTCTTTAGCATATCCTTTCTTAGGTAGGGAGACAAAACTGCACACAATACTCCAGGTGTAGTCTCACCTGTGTAACTGCAGTAGGGCATCCCCACTTCTGAACTCCAATCCTCTTGTAATGAAGCCCAAGGGCATTGTATATCAACCTACAGCACATGGACTGCACCTTCCCAAGGGCAACTAGGGACAGGAAACAAAAGCCAGCAACATGTATATCCCACAAGTGAATTTAAAAAAAATTGCCTTCCTAATCGATTGATGCACCTGCCTATCTACTTTCATTGACTGGTGTACAAGGGCACAGAAATCCTTTTATGTTAACATATATCCCAAAATATCACTATATAAATAATACTTTCCATTTATATTTTTCACACTTATCACATTTATCTGCATTATACGGCATCTGCTGTGCATTTGCCCACAGATTCAACTTGTCTAAATTACTTTGAACTCCTTGCACCCTCTTCAAACCACACAATGGGAAATGTTGCATTCTGTTCCTTCATCCAGGTCAGTTATATACACTGTAAATAGCTAGGGCCCAAACACTGATCCTTGTCACTAATCATTTCTTGCCACTTGGAAAAGACTCATTTATTCCTTTCAGTAAGCTTTTAATTCATGTCAATATGTTACACCCAATCCCACTGCTTTAATTTTGCCCACTAACCTCTTGTGAGGGACCTTACCAAAAGCCTTCATCACAGGTAGACAAGGTGGTGAAGGAGGTGTTTGGCATGCTTGGCTACATTGGTGACAGCATTGAATACAGGAGTTGGGATGTCATGTTGCAACTGTACAATACATGATAAGGTCACATTTGGAGTACTGTGTACAATTCTGGTCGTCCTGCTATAGGAAGGATGTTATTAAACTGGAAAGGGTGCAAAAATGATTTACAAAGTGTTACCAAGACTGAAAGGTTTGAGTTACAGGAGAGACTTGGGTAGGCTGGGAAATGTTTTCCTTGAGTGTAGGAGGTTAAATGGTGACCTTACAGAGGTTTACAAGACCATGAGATGCATAGATAAGATGAATAATCAAGATCTTTTCCCCAGTGTAGGGGAGTCCAAAACTAAAGGGCATAGGTTTAAGATGAGAGGGAAAAGATTTAAAAGGAACCTGAGAGGCAACATTTTCACACAGAGAGTGATGCATATCTGGAAAGAACTGCCAGAGGAAGTGGTAGAGGCAGGTACAATTACAACATTAAAAGATATTTGGACAGGTTAATGGATAGGAAAGGTTTAGAGGGATATGGGCCAAACACAGATAAATGGAATCTCTGAAAAGGCTATGCCAATATCAACCTCCTTAGAATTGGGTGACCATTTAACTAGATATTTATCTTGATTGTTCTGATTTGGATGTTGCTAAGCAATTTAACTGTTCCAACTCAGATGTAAATGGACTCTCCAGGGTGTGCACTCTTCTAAGTATCAGCCTATGAGTTCTCTTACTCAACTTGTGTCTAGGGACTCTTTTGCTGTCCGCATACAGGCAATAACTACAATGGGACTATTTCAGTTTAGCATGGTCAGCATGGATGAGGCCCAAAGGGCCTGTTTCAATGCTGTGTCAAGGACCCTCCGTGTGCAAATAAAGAGTGACTTGGTGATAGGATAGCAGCCTCTGTGGAGTTATTTCAGTGGCAACAAGAGTGGGATTATTGATGTAACCATGTAAAATTAGTTACTCGCTGAACCTCAACTGGCTTTATCATTAGAAAATGTGGCTAGTGGAACACATGAATTGCAGGGTAATCTAATGGAAATGGACACCCTCACCAGTCTGACAGGGCTTGGAGAACACCACTTAAGTGCAGGCAATTGCATAGCCTCACTCAGGACATATCTTAACAGAGGGCCTCTTCATCAGCCCACAGCAAAACCCCAAAACAAAGTCAAGTCTCGGCCAAACTGTTCAAGCTTTCTTCAGGACCTGAGCCAGCAAGCCATTGTAGTTATTGCCTGTATGCGGACAGCAAAAGAGTCCCTAGACATAAGTTGAGTAAGAAAACTCATAGGCTGATATTTAGAAGAGTGCACACCCTGGAGAGTCCACTTACATCTGAGTTGGAAGTTAAATTGCTTAGCAACATCCAAATCAGAACAATCAAGATAAATATCTAGTTAAATAGTCACTATCAGGAGGTTGACATTGGCATAGCCTTTTCAGAAATCGCAGAAACAATCTTAACAAAATTCGCTCTGAACTCCAACTCTAAAGTTTGGTTAGACTGAGATCCTATACCAGGGAACCTTTACAAATTAAGGGTACAACTGCAGTGCCAATCTCTAATGAGAAGCAGCTGGTTCCAATACTACTGATTATAGTAAAAGGCTTGGGTCCAAGTTAGTGAGGTGAAATTACATGAGAAAGATACATCTAGATTAGCTCAACATTTTTGATTAGAAAATGGCTGCCTGAGTGAAGTCCTCTCAGACTGAAATACTGGCAAGTTTTTCAGGAAGATCTAGGGACTATCAAAGAAGCCATGGCCACCTTGTAGGTTGACCAGGAAGCAATTCCACATGTCTGCAAGGTCCAGCCAGTGACATTTTCCTTACAGGCAAACATAGAAGCAAAAATCAGAAGACTGGAAGGTGAAGGAATCACCAAACCAGTCCAGTTTTTGGAATGGGCAGCACTGGTCATAACAACTGTGAAGCCAATGGGTCAGTTCACCTTTGTGGGGTTTTTAAACAATGATAAACCACATTTTGCAATTGGATAAATACTCAATCCCTTGTATATGCAAAGTTGGTATGGAGGGACTGTCCTTCAAGAAGCTGAACATGAGCCATGCATAGTTGCAATTGTGGTTAGGTGAGGACTCCCAGAAGTTTGCTACAATTAATTCCCCTAAGTCCTGGCAAAACTGAAACAGCTGGTGTTGGGGGATACAAAAAGGCCATCACAAACAGAACTGAAACTTTCTTAGATCTGCAGAGACCAGATCACAGTAAAGGATTGCATATTATTAAGGAAAGCATGAATGATTGTCCCAAGCAAATGTCACCATCAGATATTGGCTGAACTCCACGAGGGTCACGCAGGAGTTTTGAAATGAAGATGTTGGTGAGAAGTTATATCTGGTGGCCAGGATTGGATGCAGACAAAGTTGTGCTGGTGGTGCAGTGTCCAGAGACCCAACAAGGACAAACATTACCGCCAGCCGCTCCCCTCGCATTGATGGGACAGGCAGGGTAAACCCTGGACTCGGTTACACGTCAATTATGTTAGTCTTTTCATGGCTCAATGTTCTTGGTCATTGTGGACACCCACTCAAAGTGGCTGGGTGTGCATAGAGTTCACTTGTCAAACACAAGGGATGAAAATAGAAAAACTGTGCATCTTTTCAATACACAGACTCCCAGAAGTCATAGATAAAAAGTCTTCGTTTACCAATTTGAGTATTTCTTAAAGTCAAATGGTATTCATCATATAAGTACAGCTCCATACCACCCATCATCCAATAGTTTGGCAGAAAAAGCAGTCCAAACTTCGAAAGCAGGCTTAAAGAAACAGCCTACAGCTTCATTAGATATCAAACTGTCCTGGTTCCTATTTGATTATAGGACTATCCCTCATATAAGTATGGGAATAGCTCCAGCAGAGTTGCTACTGGGGAGAAAATTCCATACAAGGTTAAATCTGATCTTCCTGGACCTGGAGGGGATGGTGAAATGGCAGCAGGGTCACCAATGACTCCACTGGGCAAGAAAGACAGTTTATTTCAGGTGACGAAGTTTGATGTAGGAAGAATGGGAATGACCCTGCATGATTCAGAGGCATGGTCAATGTGAGGTCTATCCCAGTGACATATAAAGTTTGGATATGTGCAACAGTCCTGAACAAGCATGTGGACCATATGAAAGCTGCAAACTCGCAAAAGATGCAGGAGGAAAACATGCCGGGATCCTCACCTGCCTTTCTGACAGTTCTCACTCTCCATTAAGCAGTCGAGATACCTCGGATTCTCAAAGCCTTTGCCGGTTGAAGAAGAGAATGAATCTCTTCTGAGATGCTCTGGGCACAAGCGGGCGAGCTATTGTGCATTACACACCCCCATATCAGAGGCAGATTTGGAGGAACCTGACCCAGTGCCAAACTGCCCCTGGAAGAGCTACAAAAAAAGAACTGGCCTATGTCCTCAGACTCAGAGGGGGAGGGATGTAGTGATTCTAACGAGGTCAGCCAGAATATGAGTTCCCTGATTGGTACTGTTAATATGGTCCAATCAGGGAGCACTGGCTGACAAATATAAACAGGGATGTTACCGCAGTTAGACAGTAGTGTGGGGGTAAAAAATGTTTTTAAAAAACAAGAGTGTCAGACATTGTGTTCATTCTGAGAGCTGGCTCTGAGGGAGCTGGATCAGAGTCAAGGACTCTCCTTTTGATTATTAAAAAAGAAAAAAAGAGTGTCAGAGGTTCTGAAAAAAAAAGAGTGAAAAAAGAGATAAACAGGGGTGTTCGAGGTTTGGTTCACCTGGAGAGCTGGCTCTGAGGGAGGGCTGGCTCTGAGTGTTAGATCTGCAACTGTTCATGATATATATAAATGATTTGGAAAAGGAGACGAAGTGTAACATATCCAAATTTGCTGATTACACTAAATTGAATGGAAAGGCAAACTGCAGAGGATGTGGTGGGTCTGCCCGGAAATTAGGTAAGTGAGTAGGCAAGGAACTGGTAGATGGAATACGTTGTTGGTAAATGTGAGGTTACCCATTTTGGATATAAAAAATAATAGGTCAGCATATTATTTAAATGGTGAAAGCTTGCAGCATGCTGTTGTGCAGATGGACTTAAGAATGCTCGTAAATGAACCACTAAAAGTTGATTTGCAGGTGCAACAGGTAATCAGGATGCAAACAGAATACTGGCTTTCATTGGTAGAGGGATTGAATTTAAGAGCAGGGAGGTTCTGCTGCAATTGTACAGGGTGTTGGTGAGGCTGCACCTGGAGTATTGTGTGCAGTTGTTTCTCCTTACTTGAGGAAGGATATATTGGCTTTGGAAGCAGTGCACAGAAGGTTCACCAGGTTGATTCCGGAGATGTGGGGGTTACCCTATGAGGAGAGTTTGAGCCACCTGGGACTGTACTCACTAGAATTTAGAAGAATGAGAGGGGATGTTATGGAAACATAAAATTATGAAAGGGATAGATAAGATAGAAGCAGGCAAATTGTTTCTACTGATGGGTGAGACTAGGACTAGAGGACATGGCCGCAAGATTAGCAGGAGTAGACTTAAGACAGGGATGAGGAAGAACTGCATTTCCCAGACAGTAGCGAATCTATGGAATTCTTTGCCCAAGGAAGCGGTAGAGGCAGCTTCATTTAATATATTCAAGGCATAGTTGGGTGGGTTTTTGCATGGTAGGGGAATTTAGGGTTATGGGGATAATGCAGGTAGGAGGAGCTGAGAGGATGGATAGATGAATCATGATCTTAATGAATGGCGGAGCAGGCTCGACGGTGAAATGGCCTACTCCTGCTTCTAATAAAATGAAACAATAAATCAGTATTAAGGACTCTCCACGTGTAAATAAAGGGCGACAGGATATTGGCATCTGTGGAGGTATTTCACATGCCTCCTAAATTTGCATCCAAATTGTTTATATAATTGACAAACAGTGGACCCAGCTCCAATCCCAGCAGAACACTGCTGGTCAAGGGCCTCCAGTCCAAAAACCAACCCTGCACTACCACTGAGTGTCTGATCTGGGGCCCAGCCCCTATTCTGCTGCTGACATGTGATGTAAAGCGACGTGTGTACCATACCTAAAACACAAGAGAATATAAACAATGCAGAGGGTAATGACCTGAATGTAATTTTGTGCTCTCTTTGAGACGCAGCTACTAGCCACATATACCAGTGACCATTGGTTTATCTTATATCCATGATATAGAAGCATATGGCAGGATCTTGGAAGATAGACAATAAATCTCAGGATTATCCCATTCTCTATAATACAAACAATTTCTCCTACAACAGTGACAAACCATTGAAAGTTGTCAGGATTTTTGAAATGTTAATGACATTTGTGATGAACCTACCTCATAGGTTTCATCTATATAATCAACAAAGAATTCAAGAGCCAGAACCAAATTAAAATCTGTATAGATTTGCAATACCTTTACCAATCAAAAGAAATCCCAAGAGCAGAAGATTATCTTTAGATAGACATGAACAAGTTTCTTAATTGAAACTTGCAAGGAACAAGCTACTTGACAATCTAATGGAACTAATGACAGAAAAGTCGCCAAGTCCTGATTGTCTGCATCTAAAGGTTTCAGCAGAACTGGCAGACAGTGTGGAGGCATTGGTCAAAATATCCAGAACTCAATAGATTTTGGGAGGTTTCTAATGGGCTGGAACATTACTAATGAGGTACCTTTTTCAAGAGAGAAGGGAGACCGAAAGCAGGAAAATATAAGCCAATTGCCTTAACATCTGTTGTTTGAATAAAGGCAAAATACTGCGGATGCTGGAAATCTAAAATAGAGGTTTATAAAATCATGAAGGGCATGGATAGGGTGAATGGCCAAGATTTTTTTTCCAGGGTTAGGGCGAGTCCAAACCTAAAAGACAAAGATTTACGGTGAGAGGGAAAGATTTAAAAGGAACCTAAGGGGCAACTTTCTTACGCAGAGGGTGGTGCGTATATGGAATGAGCTGCCAGAGGAAGTGATGGATGCTAGTACAATTACAACATTTAAAAGGCATCTGGAAGGGTACATAAATAGGAAGGGTTTAGAGGGATTTGGGCAAACGGGACTAAACTGGTCGACATGGACAAGTTGGACTGAAGGGTCTGTTTCCATACTGTACAACTTTATGACTCTGAGAAAATAATGGCACTGAGAAAATGTCAAGGTAAATCCGCATTTGAAATGTGGGACGTTTTTAAAGAGAGGTTGATTAGAGTGCAGGACAAACATGATCCTGTGAAAATGAGGGATAGAAATGGCAAGATTAGGTACCATGGATGACAGGTGAAATTGTGAGACTAGCTAAGAGAAAAAAGAAAGCATACATAAAGTCTAGGCAACTGAAAACAGAAGAAGCTTTGGAAGAATATCGGGAATGTAGGACCAATTTGAAACGGGAATTAAGCAGGCTAAAAGGGGTCATGAGATATCTTTAGCAAACAGGGTTAAGGAAAATCTCAAAAGCCTTTTATTCATATATAGGGAGCAGGAGGGTAACGAGAGAAAGTGTTGGCCCACTCAAGGACAAAGGAGGAAAGTTATGCATGAAGTCAGAGAAAATGAGTGAGATTCTTAACAAGGACTTTGTATCGGTATTCACCGAGGAGAGGGACATGTTGAAGTAAGGGATAGATGTTTGATTACTCTAGGTCAAATCGGCATAAGGAGGGAGGAAGTGTTGGGTATTGTAAAAGGCATTAAGAGGGACAAGTCCCCAGGTTCAGATGAGATCTATCACAGGTTACTGAGGGAAACGAGAGAGGAAATAGCTGGAGCTTTAACAGATATCTTTGCAGCATCCTCAAACACAGGTGAGGTCTTGGAGAACTGGAGAATTGCTAATGTTGTCCCCTTGTTTAAGAAGGGAAGCAGGGATAATCCAGGTAATTATAGAAGTTAGCCTGATGTTAATGGTAGGGAATCTGCTGGAGAAGATACTGATAGGATCTATTCCCATTTGGAAGAAAATGGGCTTATTAGTGATAAACAACATGATTTTGTGGAGGAAAGGTCTGATGGAGAAAGTGAAGCTGCATGAGGTCCAGAGTGTACTAGCTAGATAGATAAAGAACTGGCTGGGCAACTGGTGACTGAGAGTAGTGGTGGACGGGAGTTTCTCAAAATGGAGACCTGTGACAAGTGGTGTTCCACAGGGATCTGTGCTGGGACCACTGTTGTTTGTGACATACATAAATTACTTGGAAGAAGGTATAGGTGGTCTGATTAGCAAGTTTGCAGATGACATTAACATTGGTGGAGTATCAGATAGTGAAAGGGACTGTCAGAGAACACAGCGGAATATAGATAGATTGGAGAGTTGGGCGGAGAAATGGCAGATGGAGTTCAATCCGGGCAAATGTGAGGTGATGCATTTTGGAAGATCCAATTCAAGAGCGAACTATACAGTAAGTGGAAAAGTCCTGGGGAAAATTGATGTACAGAGAGATCTGGGTGTTCAGGTCCATTGTTCCCTGAAGGTGGCATTGTGGGTCAATAAAGTGGTTGAGAAGGCATACAGCATGCTTTCCTTCATTGGATGGAATACTGAGTACAAGAGTTGGCAGATCATGTTACAGTTGTATAAGACTTTGGTTCGGCTACATTTGGAATACTGCATACGGTTCTAGTTATCACATTATCAAAAGGATGTGGATGCTTTGGAGAGGGTGCAGAGGAGATTCACCAGGATGTTGCCTGTTATGGAGGGTGCTAGCTATGAAAAGAGGGTGAGTAGATAAGGATTATTTTCATTAGAAAGACGGAAGTTGAGGGGGGACCTGATTGAGGTTTACAAAATCATGAGAGATATAGACAGAGTGGACAGCAAGAAGCTTTTTTCCCAGAGTGGGGGACTTAATTACTTGGGGACACAAGTTCAAAATGAGAGGGGAAACATTTAGGGGAGATATGCATGGAAAGTTCTTTACAGCAGAGGGTAGTGGATGCCTGGAATACGTTACCAGTGGAAGTGGTAGAGGCAGGCACGATAGCATCATTTAAGATGTATCCAGACAGAATGGACAATGAGTAGAGGGATACAGACCCTTAGAAAATAGACAGCAGGTTTAGATAGAGGATCTGGATAGGTGCAGGCTTGGAAGGCCGGAGGGCTTGTTTGTGTGCTGTAATTTTCTTTGTTCCATGTTCTAAAGAATAACGAATCCCTGAACCAACTGGATTTCCGCATGAGGCTTTAAAGGAAGTAGGTGACACTGGTGTAGCTGCTATAATTACAAAGTCCAATGTTCCCTTGTTTCCCGAAGCAATCTTTTAATTTGGAAAATTGAGCATATTACTTCATGTACTGTTCCATCTTTTGTCATTTTACTTTAATGCCTCCATATTGGGTTAACCTTCCTTTGTGTTATCCCTCTTTTTTTAAACTTTGTTCTGACATACATGTAATAGATTTTGAGCCTTTTTAATGAGATACTATAGGTGTAATTCTATGGTCTAACACTGCTACCAGAGACATGATATTGCCCATGTGGAGCCCATGATTCTTCACAGTTCAAACTCTGACAGCATAAGATTGAGAATCACTGCTCACTCAAGTTCCTGCAATATAGTCACTTATCATTAATCAACCATATCGTTAAGAGATTTTGTTCTCATAAAGATTCCCAGACCTCCTTCAGTGAGCTCTCGGCTGGATGGGAAATCTAGATTATTTAAATCCTCTGACTTCAATATTTTAAAGCTGGCTCATCATCATGACTGTAACCCAGATATAACGTTTGTAACTTACTGAAAGTGAATCTGGCAAGACAGGATTAATTCTTTCTATAAAATATTTTAAGTCCATCAAGATAAGCTTGGTCGTTCACAGTTAGAATAGTAGCACCTCCAGAAATCCTCTTCTTTACCAACATTACGAATGAGGCCTCACCTTTCTTCAAAATCTCATTAGCATCATCTAAGGAGGAGAAAAGAGGTGTTATGCACAAATTTGAACAAGACTTCTTTGCTGCATAGGACCTCAAACCAGCACTACACACTACATATATTGACACCATTTTCTTACTCTGGACCCAAGGCGAGGAGTCACTGAAACAATTACAGATACATGCTATTTGTTCAAAAAGCACACAATCTATATGCAGTCAGTCCATGTGACATTTTATAAATTCCTACTTTAGAAACAGAACCAGTCTGATTTAAGGTCAGGATACAGACAGATTCTAACCTCACACCTTTAATGCATTGTCTGAGCTGTCACCTTTTTTTAACAAAACCTTAAATTATCTCAGGAATATGACTTGAAAGAAGTTCTGGGATTCACATATTAATGAATCAAAACCTGCAACCCCATTCTAAGTGATTAAAGACTTAACAGTAATCTAAATTTGTTCAAGACACTGCATCAGTTGCATGACACTTTGACCTTTTACTATAAATTCTGTGTCCTATGATCCTGCCCCACTAGGTACCTGATGAAGGAGAAGCGCTCCAAAAGCTTGCACTTCCAAATAAACCTGTTGGACTATAAGTTGGCATTGTGTGATTTTTAAATATGATTTAATTAGTCATGCAGATCTTTTAGGTTTGCACTCTTACGAGATTAATCTATATTGTATTGACATATATGGATTATGGATATATAAGTGATATCTTGACATCAAGGCCACATTTGGGGCATCAAGCAGCCCCAGCTAAATTGGAGTCAATGGGAAATGGTAGATGGTAGGTCTGCAGTGGTAGTTCCCCTCTGATTGCTTTCATATCTGGCACAAAGGAAGATGGTTGTGGTTGCTGGAGGTTGGTCATCTCAGCTCCAGGACATCTTTGCAGGAGTTCCTTCTTTTTTATTCATTAACAGAATGAGGCATCGCTGGTTAGGTATACAATTATTGCCTATCCCTAACTGCCCATTGGTCAGTTAAGGGTCAATATTGTTCTGGGTCTGGAATCACATGTAGGCCAGACCAGGTAAGGATGGCAGTTTCCTTTCCTAAAGGACATGAGGGAACAGATGTATTCTTCATGATACAGATTTTCTAATCAACCTGCTCAGAAATGATATTACACACCTCTGGAGCAGGTGACTCTAGAACCCAAGCCTCCTGACTCAGAGGTCGGGGCTATCACTGTTCTAAAAACGTCCTGAAAATTCCTTGGGATAGTGTCCTCAGCCCAATCGTTTTCAGCTGTTTCATAAATGACCTTTCCTTGATCTTCAGGTCAGATATGGAGATGTTTGCACAATGTTCAGGACCATTCACATCTCCTCAGATACCGAAGCAGTCCATATTCAAATGCAGAAAGACCTGGAAAATGTCCAGGCTTGGGCTGAATAATGCTAAGTAACATTCCCATCACACAAATGTCAGACAATGAACATCTCCAAAAACAGGCAATCTAACCATCATCCCTTTACATTCAGAGCAATTACCATTACTGAATTCCCCACTGTCAACAGGCTGGGGGTTACCATTGACCAAAAACTCAACTGGACTAGTTATTTAAATACAATGGCTACAAGAGCAGGTCAGAGGCTAGGAAACCTGCAGCAAGTAACTCATCTCCTGACTCCCTAAAGCGTGACTACCATCTATAAGGCATAAGTCAGGAGTGTGATGGAATACTCCCCACTTGCCTGGATGAGTGAAGCTCCAGCAAGGCTCAAGAAGTTTGGCACCATTCAGGACAAAGCAGGTCGCTTCATTGCCTCTTCTGATGATCAGTAGCAGCAGTGTGTGCCATCTACAAGACGTATCTTATTACTAGCAAAACTTGCCTAATTTCTGTGCCAATTCTCCTCTCCTCCCTGGAAAATGTACAATTTTGTGATATGAAATTCAGAGTTAGTAACTGTCGAGACATCCATGCTACTGTTTATAAGGGAGTTCAAGAATTTTTACCCAAGGCATTGAAGGAATGGCGATATAGTTCTTAAGTCAAGTTGGAGGGGACCTTGTGCAGAGTGGTATTTTTATTTGTATATTGTCCTTGTTATTGCAGGTGGGGTTTGGAAGGTGTTGTCAGATCTTTGGTGAGTTACTGCCAAATATCTAATAAATGGCACATACCACACCACTATGTATCATTGGTGAAATGAGAGAATGTTGAAGGTGGTGAATGGGGTACCGATTAAGTCGTTACTAAGTCCTGAGTGGTGTCAAGCTTCTTGAGTGTTTTGGAGCTTCACTCGCATGATAAGTGGGGAGTATTCCATCACACTCCTCATTGAAGCCTTGTAGATTGTGCACAAGGGAGACATTAGGTGAGTTACATGTCTCAGAATACTTAGCTTCATACATGATCTTGTGGCTGCAGTATACATAAAATATATATAGCTGGCCCATTTCAATTTCTGGTCAATGGTAACCACCGTAATGTGTTCAGCAATGACAATGTTGTTGAAATTCAAAAGGCATTGGTTAGGTTTTCTCTTGTGGAGCTGGTACTGGTGTGGCATGCATGCTAATTGTCACTTATTAGCCTAAGCCTGGATGTTGTCCAGGTATTGCTGCATGTGGACACAGACTAATGAATATTGTTAAATTTTCAGTGAACATCCACAGTTCTGGCTTTATAATGGAGGGAGGGTTATGACTGAGGCAACTGAAGATGGTTGGACTTCGAACATTGAGGAACTCCTGCAGTGATACCTTGGAGGTGAGATGATTGCTGTCCAACAACCACAATCAACTTCCTTTGTGATAGGTATGATTCCCAGCACTGGAGAATTTCTCCCAATTCCCACTGACTCCAATTTTACTAGGGGTCCTCAGTCAAATGCTATCGTAATGTCAAGTGCAGTAGCTCTCTGTCCATGTTTGGACCAAGAGAGTAAGAAGGTCAGAAACTGAGTAGACCTGAGGGAACACAAACTGTATGTCACTGAGCAGGTTGTTTCTTTGCAATGCTGCTTGATACCCCTGTTTACCCCTTCTATCACTTTGATAATTTAAAGTCGACTGAAGGGGCAGTAATTGGGGGTTAGGTGTGTATATACAGGACATACCTAGATAATTTTCCACATTGTTAGGTAGATACTAATGTTGTAGCTATACAGAAATAGTTTGGCTAGGGGCGCTGCTAACTCTGAAGCACAAAGCTTCAGTGCTATGTTGTCAGAATGTTGTGGGGCCCCAAAGCCTTTGTAGGAAACTCTGCATTCGGCTGTTTCTTGATATCACATGGATTGAATTGAATTGGTTCAATGACAAGACTGGCATTTTTATTGCTGAGGACTTCAGGAGGAGGTTGAGATGGATCATGCACACAGCACTTTTAACTGAAGGTTGATGCAAATAACCCAGCATTATCCACGGTACTGCTGTATTCGGATCTCTTAGTAGTGAGGATTTAGATATTTGTTGAGCTTATACTTCCTGTTGTTTAATTGTCCACCACCAATCATTACTGAATGAGATTAGATCTGATTTGTTGGTTGTGGGACTACTTAGCCTGAGTTGAGAGTTGTGTTGCTGGAACTTAACCTCTTCTGCTGTGTGCTACTTCGGTTGTTTGACACTGAAGTAGTCCTGTATTAAAGCTTCACTATTTTTATAACTTAGTTTAGTCTCATGCTGTTACTGACATGCCCTTCTGTACACTTCATTGAACCAGTGTTGAACACAGCTCTTTGGTCATGGTAGAGTGGAGGAATATGCTGGGTCACGAGGTTGCACATTGTGGTTGAATACAAGTCTGCTGCTGATGATACCCCACAATTCCTTATGGATGTCCAGTTTTGAGTTGCTGAAACTATTTGAATTGTTTCCAATTTTGCATGGTCGTAGAGTCACACAACACACTGGGGGGTATCTTCATTGTGAAGACAAGACTTTTTTTCCACAAGGGCAGTGCATTGATCACTCCTACAAATAATGTAATGGATGGATGCATCTGTGACAGGTGGATTGGTAAAGTTGAGATCAAGTAGGTTTTCCCTCTTGTTGGTTCTCACACAAGTTGTCACAGACCAAGTCTAGTAGGTGCGTTCTTTCTCAGAATCAGCCAGTTCAGCCAATTGCAGGACAATTGGTGATGGTCACTGAAGTTTCTAATCTAGAGAACAGTTTGTTTCCTTGGCACTCTACTGCTTCTTCCAGTACCTGCTGGTAGGGCAGGATATTCAGCATGGCAATAATGGTGCCTGTGACATTGTCTGTATGATGTGATTCAGTGAGTATGACTATGTCAGGATATTGCTTGCCCAGTCTTTGGGACAGGTCTCACTATTCTTGCAGAAGCCTGAGATGTTGGTGAGAAAGACCTTGCAAGATTGACATGGCTGCACGTGCCATTGTTATTTGAGGTGCTTCATTTAATGCCAGGTAGTCTGTCAGTTTCATTCCTTTCTTCAGAATTTCCAGTGGTTTGATATATGACTGAGTGGCTTGCTAGTCCATTTCAGCAGGAAATTAGGAGTCAACAGCTTTACTGTGGGTCTGGAGTTATGTGTAGGCCTACCAAGGATGGCAGATTTCTTTCCCAAAAGTGAACCAGATGGGGTTTATAGCTGAAAAATGTGTTGCTGGAGAAGTGCAGCAGGTCAGGCAGCATCCAAAGAGCAGGAGAATTGACGTTTCGGGCATAAGCCCTTCTTCAGGAATGAGGAGGGTGTGCCAAGCAGGCTATGATAAAAGGTAGGGAGGAGGGACTTGGGGGAGGGGCGTTGGGAATGCGATAGGTGGAAGGAGGTTAAGGTGAGGGTGCGAGGCCGGAGAGGGGGTGGGAGCGGAGAGGTCGGGAAGATGATTGCAGGTCAAGAAGGCGGTGCTGAGTCCGAGGGTTGGGACTGAGATAAGGTGGGGGGAGGGGAAATGAGGAAGCTGGAGAAGTCTGCATTCATCCCTTGTGGTTGGAGGGTTCCTAGGTGGAAGATGGGATTTATGACAATCGATAATAGTTTCATGCTTACCATTAATGTGACCAGATTTCAGTTTGAGGATTATTACTTTAATTTTTTGAACACATGCCCTCAGAATATTAGCCCGGTGTTCTGAATTACTAGTTGAGTGACATTACTACTATGCTACTGCCTACTCTGAGCCATGATCAGCTTTACAGCTCAAATGTAACCAGCCTGGGGATTCCAGATACACCAGTCGGGTGCTGTGGAGAAATCACTCCAGGGGCTGGGTTGGGCGCAACCAGATAGTCTTGTCAAGCCAGTCCAAGGTCACAATTAGTCATGTTACGTTTCGATGTAATAGTCAGGAGGCAATTGGAGTCATAGCACCGTAAGACAAATGGGCATAATTAGGCTATCTGGCCCATCAAGTCTGCTCCACCATTTAATATGATCATGGCTGGTCAGATATACGCAACTCCATTTTCCTTCCTATTTCTAATAACAGTTCATTCCCTAAAGTCAATGGAATCCTGGGAAGAGTTAGAAACTCAAGTCTGGGAATGGGGTTCATTGGACTGAATCGCTCCTTGAAACTCTTGATTAGATTAGATTCCCTATAGTATGGAAGCAGGCCCTTTGGCCCAACAAGTCCACACCAACCCTCCGAAGACTAACCATCTAAACCATTCCCCCACCCGATATTTACCCCTGACGAATGCACCAAACACTATAAGCAATTTAGCATGGCCAATTCACCTGACCTGCACATCTTTGGATTGTCGGAGGAAACTGGATCACCTGGAGGAAACTCATGCAGAAATGGGGAGAATGTTCAAACTCCACACAGACAGTCGCCCGAGACAGGAATCAAATCCAGGTTGCTGGCACTGTGAATCAGCAATGCTAAACACTGAGCTACTGTGCCGCCTTCACCATCACTGAGGGAATGATTACAATGAAAGGAGCAATTCAGGATAGAAGAATAGGATTTCAAAGAATGTAGGAGGTACTGTAAACTGAGGTGACCTTTAATATGTTACTAGTACTCTGGGATGGGTGTACGGCCAACAAGAGCTTGGCAATTCACCACACCATGGGTTCTGGGGGTAAACCAGGGACATTAATGGTTATATAAAGGGACTGAAAGATATCAGGGAGGCCAAAGGGCTATCAGGGACACATCGACAGCAACACTAAAGGTTGGGAGGGGGAGGTCATCCTACAACTCAGGTGGAGACTGCAAGTCACTCAAAATGACATGAAATTAAAACCTTGCTATCTTCACATCAAAGTCAATTGTGCAATAACAATACAAAATCACTGCCTCACATCCAAAGTAGGCAGAGTAAGTTAACATTTTGTCTTTTTGGGGACAAAATAAAATTATTTGAATCTGAGGCTCTGTTAAAAGCAATTGCATTACTTCTGCATCTACGTATTCAGTAATGCCACCCATCGGGCATTAAATTCCAGTTGATTGGAGGTCATTCATTGTGCAAGGAAGCAAATTTCAAATTATGGCCTTAACCAATCATGAAAGATATATTCTCCTCACTGAAACGTAATTTTAAAATGTCACATGGACTTGGAACTTCTGTTACACATTCCATAGCTACAAGTGGAATTCAACATTTTTGAACTACCACATTTGCACCCAAGTCAATTATGCAGGAACATATGATGTGTAAGAATGAATTTTTCTTGATAGAGGGGCTAAGCTATTATGTCCAGAATTCCACTCCTTTAGCTCCTGCTTCCTTCCAGGGTCACAGCTGCTGGGAGAACCAGGGTAGCCTATCATTGATGATCATACCCTGATGAAAACGATAAACTGATAAGAATCAAGAGTTGAGAGTGTGGTGCTGAAAAGCACAGCCGGTCAGGCAGTAACTGAGGAGCAGGAGAATCGACATTTAGAGCGTAAGCTCTTCATCAGGAATGAAACTCAGATGAAACTCATCAGATTTCTGATGAAGGGCTAATGCCCAAAACATCAGCTCTCCTGCTCCTCAGATGCTGCCTGACCCACTGTGCTTTGCCAGCACTACAGTCTCGACTCTGAGCTCCAGTATCTGCAGTCCTCACTTTCTCCAAGTATGTTATGTTAGGGCAGTGTTCCTTTAAGAGGCATGTCACATGAACATTGGTGAGTCATCAGTCATAGTTATGGCTTGTTCATAGTTGTTTTGAGCTTTACACAGTGCATTGCTTTGGAATAAAACCTCCTTGTTGGATTGCAACAAACTAAGAGTTTGTATATTCTTTAGTTCTGATCAGAGCCCAGACAAATGCCCAGTACATAATAGTGCTCTTCACAACTCAAACAGAAAAAGAGCATGGACGCAAAGGAAACATGGAATGAACAGCATTCGTCTGAGAATGCAGATGAGTATGATTGTCCAGCATTGACCAAGAAGGACATCCAAGACAGCAATGCATCAGCAAGCTTGAGGTATCAAAGAGAAACCAGTTTCTATGATGAATGAGTTAGATTTGTACATCCTTTAATAGTTAAATTTTATGTTAGTTACATGGTATGCTGCCCTTGCTTACTGCAAAGGATCTGTTGTTATTTTTACACTGTTTTTGACATTTTCTGTCACTGAATAAATGTTTCATAATCCATTTGATTGAATACTTGATATCTTTCAAGTACTAACTTATTTTGAGACCTACTGACTGCTATGAGAAAGTAACACTAATGTTGCATGGTGCTAATATTAGGTACCTCTTAAGGATTCAATCAACATATGAAGTCAAGTGTTGAACAATGGAGTCTTTCATGATAGCTCTCGAAAGGAAACTGCAGGCAGATCCTTTTGTAGCTCAAATTGAGGTTCTGGATGTAAATTTGCTCGCTGAGCTGGAAAGTCTGCTTTCATTAACATACTAGGTAACATCATCAGTGAGCCTCTGGTGAAGCACTGGTGGTATGGTCTATTTTTTATTTATGTGTTTAGGTTTCCTTGGGTTGGTGATGTCATTTCCTGTGGTGATATCATTTCCTTTTCTTTTTCTCGGGGTGGTAAATGGGGTCCAAGTCAATGTGTTTGTTGTTAAGGTTTCGGTTGGAATGCCATGCTTCTAGGAATTGTCGCGCATGTCGCTGTTTGGTTTGTCCTAAGATGGATGTGTTGTCCCAGTCGAAGTGGTGTCCTTCCTCATCTATCTGTAAAGATACTAGTGAGAGTGGGTCATGTCTATTTGTGGTTAGTTGATGTTCAAATATCCTGGTGATTAGTTTTCTGCCTGTTTGTCCAATGTAGTGTTTGTTACAGTTCTTGCAAGATATATTGTAAATAACATTTGTTTTGCTTGTTGTCTGTATAGGGACTTTTAAGTTCATTAGCTGCTGTTTTAGTGGGTTGGTGGGTTTGTGACACCATGAGGTCTGGGTAGTCTGGCAGTCATTTCTGAGATGTCTTTGATGAAGGGGAGTGTGGCTAGGGTATCTAGACATGTTTTGTCTGCTTGGTTGAGTTTGTTGCTGAGAAATCAGTGGACTGTGTTCATTGAGTATGCGTTCTTCTAGAATACATTGTATTGGTGATTTTCCTCTGCTCGTTGTAGTTCCTCTGTGCTGCAGAGTGTGGTGGTTCAGTGAAATAATGTTCTAACGCAGCTTTGTTTGTGGATGTTCCAATGATTGCTTCTGTAGTTCAGTATTTGGTCTGTATGTGTTGTTTTCCTGTAGATGCTTGTTTGAAGTTCCCCATTGGCTGTTCGCTCTACTGCAATATCTAGGAATGGCAGTTGTTGTTGTTTTCCTCCTCTTCAGTGAATTTTATGCCAGAGGGTATTATTGATGGTCTTGAAGGTTTCCTCTAATTTGTTTTGTTTAGTGATGACAAAGGTGTCATCCACGTAGCAGACCCAAAGTTTGGGTTGGATAGTTGGCAGAGCTGTTTGTTCGAGTCTCTGCATTACTGCCTCTGCTAAGAACCCTGACATCGGAGATCCCATGGGTGTTCCATTGGTTTGTCTGTCAGATTTGTTGTTGAAGATGAAGTGGATGGTAAGGCATAGGTTCACCATCTTGAAGATATTGTCCTTGCTGATGTAGTTGGTGGTGTTAGGTGTATGTGTCTTTGTTTTTCTAATTCTGCAGTCAGTGTTTTCTTGGCCAGGTTGATATTGATAGATGTGAAGGAGACCATTATTTCATCCTCTTCTATCTTGGTGTCGTTGATGGTCTTCAGGAATTCTTGGGTGGAATGGATGGAGTGGCTTGAGTCTTCTACTAAGTTTTTACTCTTTGGCGTAGCTCCTTGGCCAACCTGCAAAATGGTGTTCCGGGTAGCACGACTATGTCAGGGAGGGGGTTGTGGTGGGGGGGGGGGGGGGGGGGGGGGGGGGGGGGGTGGGCGCTCCTGGTTTGTGAATTTTGGGTAATCCGTAAAAGCGTGATATGCTGGATCTGTCTGATTTCATGTTTTGGAAGTTTCTCCAGGTTTCTGAAGTTTCTTTTAGTAGGGCTATGATTTGGTTCTCTAGTTGTGGGGTCGGATCTATCGCCACTTGTTGGTAAATGTTGCTATCTGCAAGCAGTGTGTTCACTTTCTCAATATTGTCTCTTTGATTTAAAATGACTGTCAAGCGTCCTTTGTCTGCAGGTAAGATAACAATGTTTTTATCTTTTTTAGTCCTTCTAGTGCTTTTCTTCCTTGTGTATTGAGTGTGTTTTCTTCCTTTTTCCTACTTAATGTTGGCTGTCTGTCTGATGGTTTGCTAGGTTTCTTCTGTGAGTTTGTCATCTTTCAGTGTTGTGTCTAACACTGCTAAGAAATCTTTCTCGTCTGCATCTTGGAAGTTGTAACTTAATCCTCTTTCTAAGATGGTTTTTTTAATGTCTGTTAAGGGTCGGTCAAATAAGTTTTTTATCCATGCTTCTGTGTTGTCTGTGTTGTTATTTTGTGTAAATTTGTTGAGTTTTTTCTGCAGGTCTAGTTTTTTCATTTTCTGTGTTTGTCACTGTCTAATGTCTGTGGTTTGTTGTACTGTGGCTGTCCATTCATGGTCTGTTGCATTAGTGAGCAAAGTTTCTTGGCGCGAAGTTTCACGGTTGTACTTAAGGAGTCTGTTGTGGGCATTATTAATCATTTCTCTAAATATTCTGCAACCATTTAGCTCTGCTATTCTCTTGGCTCGTGGGGTGTTAGGGGTAGTACCTGTTTCCTTAAGCATTCGTGCAGGAAGTACAGCTGTTCGCGGGTGGTGCTGTCAGATGACATTGGTTTCCCATTTTTCGGCTAGTTTTAGCGTATTACGCCAATAGGTATTAGTGAGTTTTGAGAAGATTTGTAGCTCAGGTTGAGGTTCTGGATGTAAGTTGCTCGCTGAGCTGGAAGGTTTGTTTTCAGACGTTTCATCACCACAGAAGGTAACATCATCAGTGAGCCTCTGGTGAAGCACTGGTGGTATGACAGATAGAATGAACATTCTGCTCTAGAGATATGTGAAATCATCACTGATTCTGTATTCTCTCTCAAAGTGATTGCAAGTATGGAAAGTGTGTGCAGACCAGGCCTTAACACAAAACACTGAACACTGCATTTAACCATATTGAAGGGCAATGCTTCAGTTGCAATCATCAATATCACGGTTCAAGGATCTCTGATGTCTAACACTATCTGCAGTCAAGGAGTTGATGGCTTCTGAGACATGAGCACTCTCTTTAAAATTTCTTTCATTCTTGGGATGTCTGAAGAAGCTGCTCATCTCTTACATGGAGGCAACATAACCAGGTATGACAGTGACAAAGATACCAAAGAAGACATGTTAAGATTTCAAGTGCATGAATATTTAGAAACGTATTAAGTTTATTATTGTGCCCTGAGCAATCAAAAAAAGTTTCCCTAAATCTAACTGCAGTACTGACTTCTGCAGCTGCAGTAGAGGGAACCCACTGTGTAGTTAACCACGTTGGTCTGGAAACATAGGCAGTCATTCCTGGGATATTAAGAACTAGAGGACTCGGGTCTACTGAAAATTACCTGTTCAGATTAAGTGTCACTTTCTTTAACTCAGAATTCTACAGGCTTTGCTATCACAGGCAAGGGGGAAGTGGAGGGGCCAGACACCTCTGGAACATCCTGAGAGAAAGCTTTTGGGGCTCCTCTGTGTAGATCTTCCTTTCTATAGGTGTCTGATGGGCATCCATTAGGTACTGACTACCATCAGCAGCAACAGGAGAATTTTACTCCAACACAGTCTGCTACTTCATGGGCTGGCATAAACCTCATTACCGTCAAGTTTGGGAATCAACTCTCGCTCAATGAAGACTGTAAGAGGGCATGTCAGGAACAGAACCAGTCATACTTAAAAGAAATGAGGTGTCAGCCTGGTGAAGCTACTGCACAGGGATACTTGCTTGCCAAACAGCAGATGTGGCAAGTATTTACAGGGCTAACTAATTCCACAACCAACAGATCAGATCTAAGCTTTACAGTCCTGTCACATCTAGTTGTGATTGGTGGTAGATAATTAAACATCTCACTGGAGGAGGTGGCTGCAAAAATATCCTCACCCTCAATGATTAAGACTATAGCACATCAGTGCAAAAGACAAGATTGAAGCATTCACGACAATCTTCAGCCAGAAGTGCAGAGTGGATGATCCATCATAGCTTCCTCCAGAGGTCCCCAGATGCCAGAAAAACATAAGAAACAAGAGCAGGAATAGGCCATTCAATCCCATAAACCTGCCTCACCATTCAATAAGATCATGACTAATTTGGCCAGGCTTCAATTCTCCCTTTGTGTAAGCTCAGCATAACTATCAAATTAATGATATTTCATAAAATGTATCTACCTCTTCTTTAAATACTTTTAGTGACCTACCCACCACAACTGTCTGGTGTAGAGAATTCCAGACTTTTCGCTAGATGAAGAAATTCCTTTGCATCTCAGTTATAAATAAGTATCCCCTTATTATACAGCTATATCCCCTAAGTTGAGATACCTCATAAGCCCATGCAGAATCTTTAATAAAGATTCATTAAAATAATTTAATAAGTTTCAATAAGATCACTCCTTTTTCTTTTAAACTCTGATGTTAAATTTAACCTGTTGAGCCATACTTGATAAGTCAACCCCTTCATTTAAGGAACTGGCCTAGTGAATCTCTTTTGAACAGCCTCCAATGCCAGTATATTTTTATTTAAACAGGTGTACAAAACCTGTACACAATACTCCAGGTACAGCCTCACCAACAGCCTGTAGAGTTTTAACAATATTTCCCTGTTATTAAACTCCAACTCCCTAGCATTAAATGCTAAAAATTCCAGTTGCCTTCTTAATTACCTGTTGCAGCTGCAGGCTAATTTTTTTTATGTTTTACATATAAGAAAATTCAGAACCCTTTGTGCTGCATTTTGTTTCAGTTTACATCCACGCAAATAACAGTCTGTTTTCTGGTCCTTCTGACAAAGGTGTATGACATCACATTTTCCTAATTAAACCCCATCCTGTGATCGAGAAGCAAGTTCCTGAGATCAGCGGCAGCAGCACTGGACAAACTTCCATGATTGAGGAGCAAGTTCCTGGGTCAGCGAATCAGCAGTGAGTTGTGGCTTCGGGGATGGAGGTTGACTTACTTATGGAGATAAGACATTACGATACAGACATCTCCCTTTCATCTTGGCTGTTTCTTATATTTCTGCTTTTTAAAAAAAATATTGTCTCTAAAATGGTTGTTTTGGTTTTATATCTAACATGATTGTTTCTGTTAATTCTGGGTTTCTGTACCTAAGATGGTGCTGGAGAATGGTGACTTTGTCCACTTTTCACTGTACTCCCGTATCCCTATACCTAAGTACATGTGCCAATAAAACAATTCTAATTTTGTCCACTAATTCAATCTATCTCTATCTCTTTAGGTCCTCATCACAAAATGCCCTCCCACCTATTTTCGTATTGTCAGACAATTTGAATACATTACACTTTGCCCTTCTTCCAAGTCACTAATATAGGTAGTAAATAATAAGACTTTTCTTCCCCCACAGCCCATACTTGAATAGTGCTCTGGATTATTCACTCATTCTCACTGCAGTCTGTGCCCTCCTCCACACCAGGAGCAAGAACTTCACACCTAACAGA